>NC_091061.1:96433116-96734041 GCF_000393655.2 Nicotiana sylvestris
GAAGTAGAAACTTGAGCAAATTTTAGGACAATTATGCGGCCGCATAATTATTTTGCGGGTCACTTTATCTACCCGAAATTTTGTTCCTTTCTTCAATCTTCCATCCACGCTCAAGTTCTCCGGCATCCGTGCTCCCCGGCATAATCTAGTGACCAAGGAAGGAAAGAAGAACCCATAATTGGACAATGGATGAACATCTCTTCGTGAATAACCTTGGCTACATCAAAAGCGTGGCCATTCATGAAGCACCAGATCAATGGAGCTTTGGGACCATTCACTTCAGTGGTGTTGGAGGAAGCGAGCATGCGACTATTGATGATATACATCCAACACTTCCATTCGAAGGTGAGTACTGCTAAATAAAACTTCTTCCTTGGTATAATCCACACGACTTCCTTGTTGGGCACACATATTAATTTAAAGAACAAACTCCACGTGGTGTATCGTCTGTCATGGGCTTCATAGTAGTCCTCCGTATCAGTGTCTTCCCCGAATATTGGCAACCGGTAAGCTCTCTGAATGGCCTCAATGGAGGCATCCACATTTTTCTTTCGCACCGTGCAAACATCATTAACATGTTCCGAAAGGTTCGCGTAAAACTCCCGCAGAACCATCAAATTAACCTCGTCTGGTTCTTCAAAGAAAATATCCAACCTACGCAGAACCAATTCATTGTACATGTTGGGAGAGTTATATTGGAGGGAACCTATATCAATTACCCTCTCCGGTATGGGCTTCTTTGATGCCTTGTGACCAAAACGGTCCTGAGCTGCGCTGGAGACAAACTTGGTACTATCATACTAGCGAACATTAGTTGAAGCTCGTGGCCTGGATGATCCAGCGTGACCATTAGAGGAGGCACCGGTGGTTCTGCATTTCTTGGAGGGCGTCATACTACCTGAAACAAATATCACCATCAGCAAAAAATAAGAGATGTGATCCAAAGGCGGTTACTCAGACTTCATCCGCACAATTGGTCATAAATGACATTCATGACTCACTTTGGCACTTAAACAAATACATGATGTGCACAATTTACCCGAACTCCCAAATAACAATTTGAGAACCCTAATTCAACCACAGATATACCAATTTCCATCTAACCCGTGAGGATAAAGTTCTACTACAATCCCGACATACCCACTAGTGTAATATAGCACATGACTATAAGAAATCTACTACAAAAATAAGAAGAAAACAACTACAAAACTAAGAAATTCAAATAACCCAAAAAAAGTTTAAACAAGTGCCCTTACCTGGTGGACCTGTGAGTATGTTATGTGAGGGGAAAAAGTTAGAAGAGAGAAGAGGATAGAGTAGGGGGTCGATTCTGTGGGGGTAGAATGGTTTAGGGTTCTATTTGAAGAGAGAAGAGGATTGTTTGTTTTGATTTGTAAGAGAAGTGGTTAGGGATCGGGTATTTGGGTGAAGTGAAAAAGGGTAGGGGATAAGAAAGGGGGAGTTATTAGTAATAAAGGGTGTTATGCGCGGTCCAAGTGCGGTCATTCCGCGGCTGCGGACGTAGCAAGGATTGCGAGGCAGTGTGGGACGCAATATGACCTGTCTGAGTGCGGACGCGGACCTGGCCTCCAAAAATTTTCCTTTCTCGCCACTTTTTACCTATCTCCGGGTTGATCCCTTCACCCTGAGTCCCTCAGTGCCTGATGTATTTATATATCACCCAATCTCACCTACAAAATCATTAGTACCTAAAAATAAAAGAAGGAAAATATCAACTACTAATTGGGTCGCCTCCCAACGAGCGCCTTAGTTAACGTCGTGGCATGACAAATACAACAGTTCCATGGGTTTCCTCCCATGAAGCGCCTGATTTAACATTGTGGCACGATGCAGGTAAGCGCATTTAAGGTACGCTAAACATCGGAGGCTCGATCAAATGAATCACTGACACTACCTTTGCCTCATCCATGCCCACATAATGTTTTAATCTGTGCCCATTGACTCTGAATGTGCAAGAGTCATTTTCTACAGCAATCTCTATGGCACCAGTGAGATGAATTTCGACTACACGAAATAGCCCTGACCATCTTGACTTTAATTTGCCCGAAAATAACCTCAATCTTGAGTCGTATAGTAATACATTATCTCCGGGTTTAAAACTCCGCCCAATAATAGTTTTATCATGTATCATCTTCATTCTCTCCTTTTATAATCAGGTACTCTCAAAAGCGTGATATCAGAATTTATCAAGCTCTTGTAACTCCATGACTCTACTTGTTCCCGCAGCTTCAATATCGAGATTCAACTGCCTCAACGCCCACCAAGCTCTATGCTCCAACTCCATCGGTAAGTGACACGCCTTCCCAAATACCAACTTGTATGCCGACATGTCGATTGGAGTTTTGAAAGTAGTTCGATAAGCCCAAAAATGCATCTAACTTTCTCGCCCAATCCGTTCTAGTAGCATTCACAGTCTTACTTAACACACTCTTTATCTTTTTATTTGAAACTTCCACTTGCCCACTCGTTTGTGGATGATATAGGGTGGCCACCTTGTGGCATACATCATACTTCTACAAAAACTTTGCGAAGGCTCGATTACAAAAGTGAGTGCCCCTGTCACTGATTATTACCCTTGGAGTGCCAAATTGGGTGAATATTGTCACGACCCAAATCGAAGGGCCGCGACGGGTGCATGAGTCCTACCTATCAAATACCCCTAAGCACGCGTCTAAGCTATAAACCTGATTAACCTCAGCTAAATTACGAAAATAATATACATGAAGGAAATATGTCCAAAAGACATATATACATATATGTGCGGATTACAGTAGGCGAGCCGACAAGGCCGCGATAGACAACTATATACCCAAAACAGAAAGTCGGCAAGGCCACATACTATCCAATTGTACATAACTGTCTACATACTTCTAATAGATATACAACTGTACAAAGACGGAACTGAACCACATCATACCCATATATGTATACAAGCATATCGTACCAAAATCAAAAGCAGCTCCGGATCAAGTGGAGTACGCCAACTCTCGCTGATCAAGGATCATAAGGGGGAGGATCGTTAGCTTGCCTACCTGCACCTGCGGGCATGAAACGCAGGCACCGTGAAATAGGGTGTCAGTATGAAAAATGTACTGAGTATGTAACGCATGAAAATCTGTACGTAAAAGGCATAGATGAAACATGGAATAAAGAAATCAATCTGTAAATCTGAATAACTTTGTAAATTCTGAAGCATTTATAATGTCATGAATGTGCATATAAATATCATGTCATGCATAGGTATAGGTGTGCGTAATATCATCAAGCCACTGAGGGCATCCCATCATATCGTCTCGACCACTGTGGGCAACATCATCAACCTATACCAATTAATTAGGTGGCGGTGCATATATAACGTCGTAACCTTTTTCCCATATCCCATATACATAAAAATATAAATATAAATACGTGTATATAACCCCGTCTGGTCATGGATCAATGTACATGCATAAATGAATAAAATTCATGAAAATATGTTAAAATCTTAATATTCTTTTCGGATAAACTTTATTAACTGCGTATCATTTTGAGACCCATGAACAGAAGATATAATAATATGTCACATGGAGAATCAAGAACGCAGAGAACCCTAGTATTTCTATGAATAGAGTCATTTATGAAAACTCTGTGTTTGCTCGTTTTCTGTGTATAACTTGGACCATGCCAAAAGAAAGAAGGGATAAACTTAACATACCTGGAGTAGGGAAAACTCCGTATGATATTCTCGTAGGAAAATTTGATTGCAAAAGTCTTGTTGCTAACGTCTTATAGGCTTGAATTGTAATGTTTCTCACGTTATGTTGGTCTTTATTTTCAAGAAAAGAAAAGTGAAGCTTTTTTTTGAAAGCTTGAAAAATGCTAAACGTTCTATTTATCTTTGGTTTCAAGACAAGAAACCATGTCGTAGACTCTAAACATGTCGTAGAGTGAATCAGAAATGCCCAGTTGCAGAGGGCCATTATGTGATCCATTTTGCAGACTGCAGAAGTATTATGCAGCTGCAGATCTGTATCATGATTTCATTTTTTCAATTTTTTAACCGACCTTATTTCGCTATATAATTGTTGAAGTCCATTTGTAAGGTAAATGTCTGATATTTTAAGAGTGGGAAAGTGCTCTAGAGTGAAAGGGGATTCCTAAACTCATTGTTTCTCAATTCTTGCTCAAGGCTTGGAAAATTAGCAAGGAAAACCTCACTAGGCTTTCATCCTAAAGCTAAGATTCTACTCCCTAACCCTTAATTTTGAGATTTAACTGAAAATAGGTAATAAGGCAAGCAATTCTTGGGTATGAGAGTGTATCTATGCATGCATGTACAACCATGAGTGTGGAAAGATAGTTGAGCCTAAATGGATAGAACTTGGGTTGTGGGGTGAGGGAAATCCACAATAGGAGAAGCTAGAGAACACAATGCCCACTTAGTGTTTGATAAAATACTCGAATGACCTAGAACCAGGAACTCCTTTCTAATTTATGTTCAATTTTAATATATTTCTAAATAGAACGAAGTGGCTAGGACTTGAATAATGTAGTAGTGTAAGGAAGATCAAAGCAAGGTATGTTGGCTAAACTTCTCTCTTAGAATTAAATCCCACGATGTTCGTGTAAGTGTGAGCATGTAATTTTTCCTCACCAAAAATGCTCCTACAAAAATCAATAAATAGATTTTTTCTTAATTGTTTTAAAAAAATTTATAGAATTTTTAAAGAATTTTTGTTAATTGTTTGCATGTAATTGCATTTTTGTACACTTTTAATCATTTAAAGTCGAAAAATACCAAAAATATTTAATTCTTTATTGCATAGCATTTTAGGTCTTAAATTGCATGAGTTTATTTGCATTATTAAATAAAATCACAAAAATACGATGGTCCTTTTATATTTTTAGTTTTTAGTCTTAATTTGTTAATTTCCTTTCATTAGTTTATATTAATTAATTTTTCAAATGCTAGAAATAGTTAATTAGTTTTATTTCACAAATTAGATTTTTAATTTAGGATCTAATCTATGTTTTTAATTAATTAGTTTAGGATTTTAAAACAAAAGAAAAGAAAGAAGGAAAATAGAAAACAAAGAAACAAGAGGGAAATGTTATCTTTAGCTTTAATTTCGAACTGGGCCAACTTTCATGGCCCAAATTCCTCATAATCCGCTTATTTCCCCTCTCCAATCCAGCCCAGGCCACTTCAAAGATCCGGTCCATCCCTCACTTAACTAAAACGATGCCTTTTTAGTAACGACAATCCCAACCGTTGATCTAATGAGATCTAATTGTCAGGAATTGATCTTCTCCACCCATTTTAAGTGTCCGAAATTACACCCTACTCCTTTAAAGTTGATCTTAGAGATACTCCTTACCTCTCTCTCAAAACTCTGCCGCTAGCTGCTGCCAGAAATCGCCTACGGCGGCGGCGACACTCCAAACCCGCCCCAAACTTCACCAGACCATCACCATCCTCCACTCTCCTCAAACCCCATAACCATTTCCCCAAAATCCACACAAAACTCAGCCTGTTTCAGATTTGAAAATCCAAAAAAAACTAATCTTTCCCTCTTCTGGTTTCATTGGCAATACCAACTTGATTTGGTCTAGAACTTACGTTAATCGATTGCTCGTGACAAGAAAAATTAATTGACGTTAATTTTAGCTCATTTAGAAGTGCCACCGAATTTTGGCTAATCTATCACTGACTGGCCATAGCTTCGTCGCCATCATCGATTTTTGCTTTAGGACCTAATCTAGGTTTTTAATTAATTAGTTTAGGATTTTAAAACAAAAGAAAAGAAAGAAGGAAAAAAGAAAACAAAGAAAGAAGAGGGAAATGTTATCTTTAGCTTTAATTTCGAACTGGGCCAACTTTCATGGCTCAAATTCCACATAATCCTCCTATTTCCCCTCTCCAATCTAGCCCAGGCCACTTCAAAGATCCGGTTCAGCCCTCACTTAACTAAAACGATGCCTTTTTAGTAACGACAATTCCAACCGTTGACCTAATGAGATCCATCGGACAGGAACTGATCTTTCCCACCCATTTTAAGTGTCCGAAATTATACCCTACCCCCCTAAATTTGATGTTAGAGACACCCCTCACCTCTCTCTCAAAGCTCCGCCGTTGGCCGCTGCCGGAAATTGCCTACGGTGGCGGCGACACTCCAAACCACCCAAAACTTCACCAGACCATCACCATCCTCCCCTCTCCTCAAACCCTATAACCCCCCAAAATCCCCACAAAACTCGGCCAGTTTCAGATCTAAATATCCAAAAGAACCTAATATTTCCCTCTTCTGATTTCATTGGCAATACCAACTCGATTTGGTCTAGAACTTACGCTAATTGATTGCTCTTGACAAGAGAAATCAATTGATGTTAATTTTAGCTCATTTCGAAGCCACCAGATTTTGGCTAATCCATAACTGACCGGCCAAAGCTTCGTCGCCATCATCATTAGATGATTCGCTTCATTTGTCCACTCATTCTCGGCCAAAATCAGCAGACCCCTCCTCTTTTGTTCCTTTGCTTCTTTTTTCTAATTATCAGTTAGGTTTAATTTTTGATGATTTTGTTTGATTGATAGGATTATCTAGTTCAATTACATGTTGTTTAGTTTAATTGCATGAGTTGTTAGTTTAATCAATTTTGAATTATTTAGGTGTTAAAATAAGTTGTTATGTTAAATGATTTGGTTTTGTGCCTTATTATTTTTGTCTTGATCGTATGATCTATGCTATAGACCATTTATCATGAACCAAAGTTTAAGGGGGTTCTGGGAATGTCATAGATATTTGAGTCTATTGTTTAAGCTTGTTTGCTCTTTTGGTTGGCTTTTTATGATAACAAAAACCTTCAGGGGTCTAAAACAAATGGAAAATGGAGGAATTTGTTTTGTTTGGTTGAAACACACTAAACTGGGAAATAAGTTTAAATGTTGGGGTAAGAATTGAAAGTTAAAAAGTTTAAAAGGGTCTGGGAATAAAAGAAGCTTCTAGAAACAGGGACAACTATCTATTTCTGTTGAAAATAGATGCTTAGCTCCTGATTTTTAGTTGACGGAATTTTCAAAAGATTCCCTCACACCCCTCTGATTTTTCCTCACAAAAATCACACTCCACCATTCTATATAAGGATCCATATATCACTCACACACAAAAAAAATTCACACACGAAAAACCCTGAGAAATTTAGAGATTGGTTTTCTCCATTCTCATTCCATTTCTTTTATCCTTCTGAGTTCAAAAGCTAGAAACAAAAAAAAAAAGGAAAATAGAGGTTTTCAGGCTACTTTTCTTCTCTATTTTTACGGGTTTGCTCCATATTGCTGGGATTTCTGGTTTGAGGTCTAAAGCTGTGGTGTATTGGTTTTCTTTGCTGCTATATTTACTTGCTATTGCCTCTTCTCAGAATCTCAGAGACTTATTTTCTGTTTCTTTTGCTTCTTGCTGCTACTGAGGTATTACTCCAGTTTAGATAATGTAAATTTCACTTTGTTTGAAGTATGAAGGTGTTTGTTGACCTGTCAAGTTTCAGTATTATGACTATTGTTTGATGTTTATCAAGTTGTGTGTTGTTTGGTTATTGTTAGAATGCAGTTCTGGATACGAGCTAAGTTACTGCGTGCATCATGATTAATAGTGATTGAATCTGTTTAGCTAAAGTTATTTGCAAATCTGTGTTACTCATCTATACAATTTATTCTTTAGCCATGAAGGTTCTAGTTTGTTACCAGTTAGAATTAGAGGCTATCATAACTTACATTTGATAAGGTATTTTGTTTAAGTTGTAAAATTTTACTAGTGATGATTCTTGGATTTGCATGTTAGCTAGAAAGCGTCAAAGATGATTACACATAACTCTAATTCAGGCTTCAATTACTAATGGACTTGGCTAAACCAGTAGATGCTAAAGCATAAGAAGGAAGCACCAAAAGTGTTTAGATACTCCGGTGCAAGTAGTGTGTTGATGTCATTCTGAAGCTTTCATCTAGTTCAATTGTCATGACTACTCTGTTTTTTCCAGATTTATGTAGTCATTCATGAATTGTGATTAGAGTAATTAAAAGTGATTCAATACTTGTAATTCCTTAATGTTGCAAATGGGTATTATTTTTTTTACCTGGCTTAATCAACTTGTTTAATTACGTATTTTAGAACCTATGTACGCTTTTCATTTTACCGCTTTTAATTAAGAAATTATCCTTAAGCGAGTCATGCGTACGTGTACTCATTTCGTTTAGCGCGTCAAGAATCATGTCACACGTACTTGTCCTCAATCAATCACGCTTTATTAATATTAAGAAAGTTTGGTCGAAGTTGCACGAACGCATACATCGATTTATTTTAGGAATCATTATTATGTCACGCGAATATATACATAATCCCGAGGATTCGATTAATTAGTGTGTCTAAAGTATTCGAACGATTGAAAGTAAAGAATAAAAACTGTAGGATATTTCTTATGCTCAAGCTTCTTAAATTGAGATTGGCTCTTCCTAAACAAAAATGATCACAACCAACAAAATCCAAGTATAACCATTTTGAAACTAGAGAAAGAAGGAGCATAAATAATTAAATAAACAAACATACAGACTGATTATTTCCCTAACCCTATTTTACCACTCAAAAATACAAGAGTACATAGAAAGACGACAAAATATCTCAATCAAATATGCAAAAAAATTTATCAAAGATACTTGCACCTTTCTGACAGTATAAAAAGGCTATACCTAATTACAACGGAGGATGCAGATCAAAAGATGAAAACGATAGAGAAGTTGGAATTTACCTATGAAGCCGATTTTAGATCAGTACCATTGTCACAAAATCTCAAATTTTCCTTCCGTCACACAACAAGGACATCTTGTCTTGTTAACATTATAATAATTACCGGTAAAAACTGTGTGGAATAAACTGCGACCGGAGATGACGGATGGAACTTCGAACAGAAAATTCTCCGGCAACCTCGACTTCGAGCACAGAGCTTCAATGTAAGATTTTGGAACTAAAAATGGTTGCCTTTTTGTGTAAGTTTTCAGCTGGTACACGAGGGATTTATAGGAGAATAAACTAAAGTGTTTATGGTTGTTTTTCAGCTAATTTTCAGTTCCGTTTTTGGCTGAGAAAGCAATGGTTTTCGAGCTGGTTCGTGGGGCTGGAGATGAGGAGTTGGGTGGCGGATTGTAGAAGATGATGGTGTGGTTGCTGAAGATGGAAGGGCCTGGGTGGGGGGAATTGCGGCTATGTTCAAAGATGGAGCAGGGTGGGGAACGACCAGACCCGCCGGTTGTCAATTCCGGCGGCTGGTTCTCCGGTTATGGGGGCAGAGGTCGATGACTACTTCTAAGATTTGAGGAAGAAGCTAATGCACAACTCCTCTTTAACTTTAGGGCCTTCTTCTTCTTTTTTACTCCCTCCATTCCAATTTATGTGAACCTATTTCCTTTTTGGTCTGTTCCAAAAAGAATGACCCCTTTGTAAATTTGGAAACAATTTAGCTTAAACTTACAATTTTATCATTAATAAAAAGCTTTTATAACCACACAAATACTCTGGGGCCTTTTTTGACTTGTTTAGGACCACAAATTTCAAAAGTCTTCATTTTTTCTTAAACTCAGTGCCCAGTCAAACAGGTTCACATAAATTGGAACGGAGGGAGTAGGTTTTTTTTATGTATTTATGGGAAGGGGCTTAGGGTTAAGGCGAATGGGCTATCCGAATTTGGGCGCAATAGTTGGGTTGGGTCCATAGGGTAATGGTGTAGGGCTGTCCGAAAGTGGGTCTTTCCAACCCAAAATCTTAATTCTTTTTCTACAACTAATGCAAAATCTATACTATAAAATACATAACTAACTCTAATTAATTAAAATAAATAATATTATATTGTTAAACTATTTTTTGATATTTTTAAAGATTATATAAAAATAAAAATAGATAAAAATAGGTGAAAATAGCATTACTACTGTACGTACTAATTAACCTTAAAATAAATAGACTTGAAACTATTTTTGTGTTTTTTATTTTTTTAATACTAAATAACAATAAAAATAGTATATTAGAATCCTAAAAAATTCAAATAACTTAAATAAATATATAAAATATGCGAAACTGCTAATATAACTTGAAGACGTGGCGGGTCAAAAATTACATGTCTACACCTGCCCCTCTTTGACTGGAAACACAAAAAGTTTTCAGACAAAGAACGACGAGACTGGTTTTTCTGACCTGTCCATTATTTAGACAGACCAAAAACTAAAGGAAAAGAGAATGTGACCGAGCCCTAGTATCTGAGCTGCCAACATATCGTTACATATAAAGGAATCAGGCCATGTGTAGTTCAGAAGTGAATGAGGTGGTGGAGTGTGTGGAGAGGACGAAAGAGTCGAGTGAGGTTCCATCGAGGTTCCGGTTCGCGGTCCTGTTGTTACATCAAAATCAAAAATGAAAAAAACTAACTAAGCCTATCAGCTACGAGTTACAAGATTCCTATCAATGAGTCTTCTGAAGCTTGATCTTGAGTCTTGATTGGTTCTTCATGCGGACTCTGATCTGAATATTGATGCTTGTTAGCTGCAGGTGTTAGTTCATTCTTCCACGGTTTCTTTGGATCAAGATCGGACATGCAGTCCTCGTGACTTCAGCCATGTCTTACGCAGTCCACATCTTTTATCTGCTTCTGCGTTTAGATTCACTTCCCTTTTTTTTCCTTTATTTTTTTTCTTGGATTAAGACTTCTTCTTTGGTCATCTCAAACCCTCGTTACTCGAGGTAAAAACCTTATTCTTCAGGCAACTCATGCTACTTCTGATTTGAAACTTGAAATGAATTCCTTCATTCTCCAGGTGGACGCCTACTACTACAGCAAAACAGACAAAACAAAAGAAACCTTTCTGCCCCAGTTTTCACTAGGAAGATTTGTGAGTTGTTAGTAGAACTATAAATCACCTACACTACTGATGAAAGATACAATGATGAGAGTACAATTAAAGACTCGACTAGGATGTGTATCTCCTAGGGATGAAACTTGAATAACCTACACTAGGAAGTATGTCTCCTAGATTTTAGATTGAGCTTGCGAAAAATTAAAAACTAAGTTTGACTAAAGTAAAAACTGACCCCATTCCCCAGGCGGGACCCCTGATTTCAAGAAAACTAAATATTGGTAATTTAAGAAAACTAAAAAATGACTTCTTTTTTTTCAAATCCAGACTTCCTTTTCTTTTTTTTATTATTTAAGAAATTATTATCCTAGGAGAAAATTTATCAGACTTGGTTTTAATCTTTGGATAAAGATTCATCAGACTAAGACTTCGATCCTAGGAGAAAGTTCATCAAACTAGGTCTTTTTTTTGTTATCTTAGGAGAAAGATTGTGACAACTCGGCTAATCGTCTCATGAGTTACTGTTCTGTTTCCCCCATTTCTGCTTCTTATTGCTTTGTTTATCGGTTTTATATGTGATCGAGTTGATTGGCTCGGGTTCGGAAAGGTTTTGAGAAGGTTTGAGACACTTAATCTCTTTTGAGGAAGCTTAAGTTGGAAAAGTCAACTGATGTTAACCTATGTGTTAAAGGGCTCGTATGTGAGTTCCAATGGTTTAGACAGCTTCGGGAGGTGATTTGGTTTCCCAAGTCACCGGTTTATTTTAAATCCCAAATTATTTATTTATTTTAGAGTTGCCACTTGGGATAATTTATGGTGTCCCAAGTCACCGATTTATTTTAAATCCCAAATCGAGGAAATTCACTCTTATTTATGGTCTGCGAACACAAAAGACCGGGTAAGAAATTCTGTTACCCCGGGAGAAGGTGTTAGGCACTCCCGAGTTTCGTAGTTCTATCACGGTCGCTTTAATAATTATACCTGACTTAATCAACTTGTTTAATTACGTGTTTTAGAACCTATGTTCACTTTTTATTTTACTGCTTTAATTAAGAAATTATCCTAAAGCGAGTCACGCGTACATGTACTCATTTCGTTTAATGCGTCAAGAATCATGTCACGCATACGTGTCCACAATTAATCACACTTTATTAATATTAAGAAAGTTTGGTTGAAATTGCGCGAACGTATACTTCGATTTATTTTTAGGAATCGTTATTATGTCACGCGAACATATACATAATCCCGAGGATTCGATTAATTAGTGTGTTTAAAACATTCAAATGATTGAAAGTAAAGAATAAAAACTGTAGGATATTCCTGATGCTCAAGCTTCTTAAGTTGAGATTGGCTCTTCCTAAACAAAAATGAGCACAATCAACGAAATCAAAGTATAACCATTTTGAAACTAGAGATAGAAGGAGCATAAATAATTAAATAAACAAACATACAAACTGATTATTTCTCCTCGCCCTATTTCACCACTCAAAAATACAAGAGTACATAGAAAGACGACAAAATATCTCAAGCAAATATGCAAAAAAAAATTGTATCAAAGATACTTGCACCTTTCTGATAGTATAAAAATACTAGATCTAATTACAATGCAGGATACAGATCAAAAGATGAAAACGGCAGAGAAGTTGGAATTTTACCTATGAAGCCGATTTTAGATCAGTACCATTGTCACAAAATCTCAAATTTTTCTTCGGTCACACAACAAGGACATTTTGTCTTGTTAACATTACAATGATTACCGGTAAAATTTGTGTGGAATAAACCGCGACCAGAGATGATGGATGGAACTTTGAACCGAAAATTCTCCGGCAACCTCGACTTCGAGCATAGAGCTCCAATGTAAGATTTCGGAACAAAAAATGGTGGTCTTTTCATGTAAGTATTTAGCTGGTACAAGAGGGATTTATAGGAGAAGAAACTGAAGTTTTGATGGCTATTTTTCAGCTGATTTTCAGTTACGTTTTTGGCTGAGAAAGCAATGATTATCGAGCTGGTTCTTGGGTCTGGATCAGGAGCTGGGTGGCGGATTGTAGAAGATGATGGAGTGGCTGCTGAAGATGGAAGGTCCTGGGTGAGGGGAATTGCAGTTGTGTTCAAAGATGGAGCAGGGTGGGGAACGACCAAACCCGCCGATTGTCAAGTCTGGCGGCTGGTTCTCCGGTTATTGGGGCAGAGGTCGACGGGTGCTTCTGAGCTTTGAGGAAGAAGCTAATGTGCAGCTCCTCTCTAACTCTAGAGCCTTCTTCTTCTTCTTTAGGCTTTTTTAATGTATTTATAGGAAAAGGCTTAGGGTTAAGGGGAATGGGCTATCTGAATTTGGGCCTTTCTAACCCAAAATTTTAATTCTTTTTCTATAGATAATGTAAAATCTATACTATAAAATACATAATTAACTATAATTAATTAAAATAAATAATATTATATTGTGAAACTATTTTTTGGTATTTTTCAAGATTATATAAAAATAAAAATAGGTGAAAACATGTATTACTACATTAAGTACTAATTAACCTTAAATTAAATAGACTTGAAACTATTTTTTTGTTTTCGATTTATTTTAATACTAAATAACAATAAAAATAGTATATTAGAATCCTAAAAAAATCAAATAACTAAATAAATATATAAAATATGTGAAACTGCTAATATAGTTTGAAGACGTGACGGGTCAAAAATTACATGTCTACACCTGGCGTATGCTAATTTCATTGTAAAAATATTTGGTCAAGGGAAGAAATCCTATTACCAGTTGATTATTGGGGTTTCCTTATCCATTTGGGCTCATGTTGAGCCGAGTGTTAGGTGTTGATGTTGTTCTGTTTATAAGGGGTTAGCACATCTGGGCTTCATTTAAAATCCACATGCAATTTGCTTAGCCCATTAGACACTTGTTTGTATTCAGCTGATACAGTAACAATATCTTATTAGAATTTCATAACTTAATTGCCTTAAACAACGGATGTTGTTAGTCAAATTGATTCGGTCCACTTAAATGATTACTTCATCCGGTCATTTTATGAGTTATCCCTTCGATTTCCCTTCACTTAGTCAAAAAATGGATTTGGATAAAAACTCAATAATCGATCTTGCAAAGAGTTTTCTGTAAATTATGATTTTACTGATAATCTCAAATTAGAATAGGAATTGAATCACAAATATCCATAGATATGTTTCTTTTAGGCACGCATTTAATCAAATTTTCGTGATTACGTACACGTTCGCGTGACATGATTACGACTTTAAAAAATGAAAATTTGTAGAAATGCTTTAGGCGCGCTTTTAATCTACTATCGTGATTGTGTACACGTTCACATGACATGATTATGATTTAAAAAAAAAAATCAAAGTCTGCATTTGCGCTATTTTGGCCAAACAATCTTAATTAATAAAGCGTGACTAATTGTGTATACGTACGCGTAACATGATATTAGTGCCCCAAATAAAGCGGTCTTACACACATGGAGTCTGTTGCAAAGATTAAATCCATAAACACCATAATTAAAAGTGGTAAAAGGTAAAATACACTTAAATTCTAAAAGTACGTAATTAAATAATTTAATTAAGCCAGGTAAGTGTCGCGACCCGAATTTCCTACCGTCGGGATCGTGATGGCGCCTAACATTGAACCTGCTAGGCAAGCCAACGTTATTGATTATTTTACCTTTTTCCTTTATCTTTAACAATTTACAAGTCAATATAAGGAAAACAGCGGAAATAAAATGCGGAAGAACAGAATTTAACAATTTAACTTAGTACAAATGCGAAACCATAACAAAACTCCACCCAGAACTGGTGTCACAATCTCATGGACTGTCTACGAATACTACAAATAATGTTCTGAACAAAAAAATGTGTGTCTGTCTCCGAAATATATAAAAACATAAATAAACAGGATAGGAGGGGACGCCTGTAGGACTACCTCGGGTCTCCACTGGACTGAAGGCAACAACCTCAAACTGCGGTTCGTAGGGTCCAGTACCGGGATCTGTACAAAAAGTACAGAGTGTAGTATCAGTACAACCGACTCCATGTACTGGTAAGTGTCGAGCCTAACCTCGGCGAAGTAGTGACGAGGTTGGGACACGACCAAACATCATAACCTATACAGTTAAACAATATCTAACAAAATAACGATAATAGAAGCTAAACGGAAATTAACGGGAAGGGGCAACATGCTATGGGGATACCAGAATAAGGAAACACAGAAATAACGGGAATTAAACAATTACGGCACTTGAACCGATAACAATAAATAATCACAACAAAGAGAAAATGAATGCACGCATCACCCTTCGTGGTTTTACTCTCTATCCTCACCATGCAATCAGTAATAAAATGTACACGACATCACCCTTTGTACTTTATCACTCTTTCTCACCATAAGAATATTTGAAATGTGCATGGCATCACCATTCGTGCTTTATCTCTCTTCCTCACAATATGCATCAATATAAATGTAAATGTGCACGGCATCACCCTTCGTGCTTTATCACTCTTCCTCACCATATGCATAAGTATGAATGTGCACGACATCACCCTTCATACTTTATAACTCTTTCATCACCCAAAAAGTAGAAATAACAACATCCCGGAAAGGGAATCAACAATAGAAATAAATACATCCCGGGAAGGGAATCAACAATACAAGTAAACACATCTTGGCAAGGGAATCAGCTATAACCAATTTCGTTTCAACAGTTAACTTCACAAAATAAATCTCAACTTGAGCCAATACTCAACAATGGACAAATACCAAGAAAATTATGATAAGTGTTGCTCAACATGGATAATCATCAATTTAGGCATAGATAGTACTTAATAAGAATCACAACGATCACACTATAAGACTCACGGGCATACTCGACACAAACATATCGATACTCGTCACCACACCTATACGCCGTATACAATACTAACATGTAGCAAATAAGACACAACACCTATTCCCTCAAGCTAAGGTTAGACCAAACATTTACCTCAGATTCCACAGCCAAACTCAGGCCTCAAATATCGATTTCCCTCTAGATTTCACCTCCAATTCACTTGTATCTAGCCATAATTAACTTAACAATATCAAATAGTGCTAAAGAATTCAACTCCAATGCTTAATTATAGGTTTTCTATCATTTTCCTCAAAATGTCAAAAATTGACCCCGGGCCCGCTTGGTCAAAATCCGAAGTTCGGACCAAAACCCGATTACCCATTCACCCCCGAGTCCGAATTTGCAATTGGTTTTGGAATCCGACCTCAATTGAGGTCTAAATCCCCAAAATTCGAAATTCTCACATTTCACCAAAAAACACCCAATTTCCCAATGAAAATCCTTAGATTTTGTGACAAAATCTTGTAAAAAGATCAAGTAGATTGAAACAAATGAGTTAAGAGTTGTTTACCTATGATTTGGGGAAGAACATTTCTTTGAAAAATCGCCTATGGGAGCTTAGAGTTTAAAAATTTGAAAGAATGAGTTGATATCCCGTCTAAGTTATAATTTACAGAGTTGCAGTTATCGCATTTGCGATACCAGGTTCGCAAATGCGATCAAAGCATCGCAAATGCGAATCTTGGTCTACGCTGCTAACTTCGCAAATGAAAACAATTGTTTGCAAATGCAGTGACTGCTGGGGTCGCAATTACGACATGGAACTTCGCAATTGCGAAGGTCCCCCTCCCTGCCCTCTGATCGCAATTGTGATGGATGCTCGCATTTGCGAGCCAGATGTGAAGTCTGCAGATCTGCAATACAACAACTATTTCCTTTAAGTCTCAAAACACTCAGTGGCCTATTCAAAACTCACCCGAGCCCTCGGGGCTCCAAACCAAACATGGCGCAAGTCCAAAAACATCATACAGACTTGCTCGTACGATCAAATCATTAAAATAACATCAACAAATACAAAATTAGCATAAAAATCGATGAAATTCTCAAGAACACCTAAAGTTACTATTTTCACAACCGAGGGTCCGATTTACATCAAATCAAGTCCTATTCTTACCAAATTTTACAGATTCGACTTAAACATTATTTTAAACATGTACTGGGCTCTGGAACCAAAATACGGGCCCGATACCATCATATTCTATCATTATTCAATTTCCAAACTTCTTATATTTTTTAGTTAAAAAATTTTCTTCAAAAATTCATTCCTCGGGCTAGGAACCTCGGAATTTAATTTCGGGCATATGTCCAAGTCCCATATTTTCCTACAGACCCTCCGGGGCTGTCAAATCATGGGTACGGGTTCGTTTACCCAAAATATTGACCGAAGTCAACTTCAATTCAAATTTTAAGGCAAAATTGGCATTTTTCTCAAATTTTCACATAAGGGCTTTCTAGAAGCGCGCTCGGACTGCACAGGCAAGTCGAGGAGAAAGAAAATAAGGTCTTGAAGGCCTTGGAACCCCGGATTGGGTTTTAAAACACGAGATGACCTTTTGGGTCATCACATTCTCCATCTCTAAAACAATCGTTCGTCCTTGATCGGACATAGAAAAGTACTTGAGTCGCGGAAAAGATGGGGATATTGGCTCCGTATATCGGGCTCGGACTCCGAGGTTGCTGCCTCAACAGGCTGACCACTCCACTGCACACGAACTGAAGGAAAATTCTTCTATCTCAACTGAAAAACTTGCCGGTCTAGAATAGCTACCAGCTCTTATTCATAGGTCAAGTCTTTGTCCAACTGGACAGTGCTGAAGTCTAACACGTGGGATGGATCGCCGTGATACTTCCGAAGCATGGACACATGAAATACTAGATGCACAGCTGATAAACTCGACGACAGTGCAAGTCTGTAAGCCACCTCTCCCACTTGATCAAGAATCTCAAAAGGACCGATGAACCTAGGGCTTAGCTTGCCCTTCTTTCCAAATCTCATCACGCCCTTCATGGGCGACACCTGAAGCAACACTCGCTCTCCGACCATGAATGCCACATCACGAACCTTACGGTCGGCATAACTCTTCTGCCTGGACTGAGCTGTACGAAACCTATCCCAAATGATCTTAACCTTCTCCAAGGCATCCTGAACTAAATCTGTACCCAACAACCGATCCTCTCCTGGATCAAACCACCCAACCGGCGATCGACACCGCCTACCATATAATCCCTCATAGGGAGTCATTTGGATGCTCGACTGGTAACTGTTATTGTAGGAAAACTTTGCTAAAGGAAACAACTGATCCCATGAACCTCCAAAGTCAATAACACATGCTCGAGCATATCCTCTAAGATCTGAATAGTACGCTCGGACTGTCCGTCCATCTGAGGATGAACTCAACTCGACCCCCGTACCCAACTCACACTACACTGTCCTCCATAAATGAGAGGTAAATTGCGTACCTCGATCAGAAATGATAGACACAGGCACACCATGAAGACGGACGATCTCACGGATATAAACCTCTGCCAACCGCTCAAAAGAATAGGAAACTGCCACAGGAATGAAATGCGCTGACTTAGTTAGCCCATCCACAATAACCCACACTGCATCGAACTTCCTCTAAATCCGTAGGAGTTCAACAACGAAGTCCATAGTGATACGCTCCCATTTCCACTCAGGAATCTCAATCTTCTGAAACAAACCACTAGGTCTCTAATGCTCGTACTTTACCTGCTAACAATTTAAGCACCAAGCTACATACGCAACAATATTCTTCTTCATCCTCTTCCACCCATAATGTTGCCGCAAGTCTTATACATCTTAGCGAGGCTCAAATGAATAGATTACCGGGAATTATGGGCCTCCTCTAGAATCAACTCACGAAGTTCGTCCATATTAGGCACACAAACACGACCCTGCATCCTTAAAACTCCATCATCTCCGACTGTAACCTGCTTGGCACCTCTGTGCCGCACTAATTCTAAGGACAAGCAAATGAGGATCATCATACTGCCGATCTCGGATACGCTCGAATAATGAAGAACGAGCGACTATGCAAGCTAGAACACGTCTGGGCTCAGAAATATCCAACCTCACAAACTGATTGGCTAAAGCCTGAACATCCAAAGTAAGTGGTCTCTCACCGACCAGAATATATGCAAGGCTACCCATACTGGCTGACTTCCTACTCAAAGCATCGGCCATTATATTGGCCTTTCTCGGATGATACAAGATGGTGATATCATAGTCTTTCAATAGCTCCAACCACCTCCTCTGCCTCAAATTTAGCTTCTTTTGCTTGAACAAATACTGCAAACTCTTGTGATCCATGAATACCTCACACGACACGCCATATAAATAATGCCTCCAAATATCCAGCGCGTGAACAATGGCTTCTAGCTCCAAATCATGAATTGGATAATTCTTCTCATGAATCTTCAACTGCCGCGAAGCATATTCAATAACCTTGCCATTCTGTATCAACACCGCACCATGTCCTATACGAGATGCATCATAATATATTGTATATAGCCCTGAACCTGTGGGCAATACTAACACCAGCACCGTGGTCAAGGCTATTTTAAGCTTCTAAAAGCTCGCCTCACACTCATTCGACCACCTGAACTGGGCACCCTTCTGGGTTAACTTGGTCATCTCGGTTGCA
This sequence comes from Nicotiana sylvestris, assembly GCF_000393655.2. NCBI lineage: Eukaryota > Viridiplantae > Streptophyta > Magnoliopsida > Solanales > Solanaceae > Nicotiana > Nicotiana sylvestris. The sequence goes on from NC_091061.1 coordinate 96,452,574, forward strand.
ATAGAAGAAAACCCCTTCCACAAACCGACGGTAATAGCCTACCAAACCCAAAAAACTCTGGTGGGTCTCTTCCAGTCCTTGATTGTCGCAATCTTCTTAGGATCTACTTGATTACTCTCTGTTGATACAACGTGACCCAGGAATGCCACTAAATTCAACCAAAACTCACACTCCGAAAACATTGCATACAACTGACTGTCCCTCAAAGTCTGAAGAACGACTCGAAGATGCTGCTCTTGCTCCTTCCGGTTGCGAGAATAGATCAAAATATCATCAATGAATACAATCACGAAGGAATCCAAATAAAGCTTGAACACTCATTTCATCAAATCCATGAAAGTTGCTGGGGCATTTGTCAACCCAAATGACATCACTAAGAACTCATAATACCCATACCGAGTGCGAAAGCTGTCTTAGGGACATCGGATGCCCTAATTCTCAATTGATGGTAGCCCGACCTCAAATCAATCTTCGAAAATACCTTGGCACCCTGAAGCTGATCAAACAAATCACCAATCCTCGGTAATGAATACTTGTTCTTGATGGTGACTTTGTTCAACTACCGATAATCTATGCACGTCCTCATCGATCTTAACAAACAATACCGACGCACCCCAAGGCGAGACACTAGGTCTAGTAAAGCATTTATCAAGCAGGTCCTACAACTGTTCCTTCAAATCTAGTTGGGCCATACGATATGGCGGAATAGAAATGGGTTGAGTTCCCGGAGCCAAATCAATGCAAAAGTCAATATCCCTGTCAGGTGGCATACCCGACAGGTCTGCAGGAATCACCTCTAGAAAATCACGGAAAACGGGCACAGAATCCATAGAAGGAACCTCAACACTAGAATCAAGAACATACGCCAAATAGGCCAAACATCCCTTATCAACCATACGTCGAGCCTTCATATATGAGATAACCCTACTGGTAGAATGACCAGGAGTCCCTCTCCACTCCAAATGAGGCAACCCCGGTAATGCTAAGGTCACAGTCTTGGCATGACAGTCCAATATAGCATGATAAGGGGATAACCAATCCATCCCCAAAATGACATCAAAATCCACCATATCGAGAAGTAGGAGATCTATGCTAGTCTCAAGACCCCCAACAATAACCACACATGAACGATAAACACGATCTACCAAAATAGAATCACCCACCGGTGTAGGCACATATACAGGAGCAATCAAAGAATCATGAGGTACAACCAGATAAGGGGAAAAATAAGATGACATATAGGAATATGTAGACCCTAGATCAAATAGAACTGAAGCATCTCTACTGCAAACTGAAACTATACCTGTGATAACTGCATCAGAGGCCCCAGCCTCAGATCTAGCTGGAATTGCATAACATTGGGGCTAGGCTCCACCACTCTAAACTACATCCCTGGGACGGCCTCCTACTAGCTAGCCTCCACCTCTAGCTGCTTGACCTTCACCTCTAATGGCCTGACCTCCACCTCTAACACCTTGACCCCTACCTCTAGCTAGCTTAGCGGGCGGTGGAACACCCAGTTCTGGAACCATGGCACGAGAACCCTGGTGTTGAGAACTGCTCGAGGCTCGAGGGCAAAATCTAGCAATATGCCTCGTATCGCCACAAGTATAACAAGAATTTGGCTATTGAGACTGCTGACCCTGACTTCCTGAATAACCACACTGAAAACTCTAGAGCTAAGGTGCACTGATTGGAGCTGGTGGTGCACTATAGGGCAACTGATCAGAATACTGCATATGTGAACCACGGCCACCTGGAGCACCGTGAGAATCCTGAAGTACTGAATGAAACGACCTGGGAGGATGGCCTCTACCAAAAAAATCCCTACCTCCAGACGAGGCACCACTAAATCTGCCAGAATGATGATGCCTCTTATCAGACCCCTGACCGCTCCCTTGAGCTAGAACCATCTCAACCCGTCTGGCCATAATGCTGCATCCTGAAAAGAAATCTCGCTCCCCCTCACCTTAGCCATTTGCAATCTAATAGGCTAAGTTAGTCCCTTTGGGACCTGAGCTGGGCCTGCTAGAACTGTCTGGGTTGGAACCTCATCATCAAACTCTAGATGAGGCTCCGCCACTAGTGCTGCTTCTCTAGGCTGAGCTCTGCCCCCTACCTCGGCCTCTATCACGGCCTCAGCCTCTGCCCCTCGTAGGAGCTGCCGCTGGGGGCTCGGGCTGCTGATCAGCTGATGAAGTGGTATGAGTTCTCGCCATCTACGAAAGAATAGAGTAGAAGTTCACTTAGCATTGAGAAATCAATCGCACGATAGAGATGAATAGAAGTGAAACTATTCCTAACTTTGTAGCCTCTAGGGGATAAACACAGACGTTTCCGTACCGATCCCTCAGACTCTACTAAGTTTGTCTGTGAATTGTGAGACCTAAGCAACCTAGATCTCTGATACCAACTTGTCACGACCCTAATTTCCCACCGCCGGGACTGTGATGGCGCCTAACATTGAACCCGCTAGACCAGCCAACGTTATTGATTATTTTACCTTTTTCCTTTATCTTTAACAATTTACAAGTCAATATAAGGAAAATAGCGGAAATAAAATACGTAAGAATAGAATTTAACAATTTAACTTAGTACAAAAGCGAAACCATAACAAAACTCCACCCAGAACTGGTGTCACAATCTCACGGACTGTCTATGAATACTACAAATAGTGGTCTGCACAAAGAAAATACATGTCTATCTTCGAAGTAGATAAAAACACAAAGAAACAAGATAGGACGGGACGCCAAGGCCTGCAGACGCCTGTAGGACTACCTCGGGTCTCCACTGGACTGAAGGCAGAAATTTCAAACTACGGTCCTTAGGGTCAAGTACCGAAATCTACACAAAAAGTGCACATTGTAGTATCAGTACAACCGACTCCATGTACTATAAGTGTCGAACCTAACCTCGGCGAAGTAGTGACGAGGCTAGGACACGACCAAACATCATAACATGTACAGTAATACAATACCTAACAAAATAACAATAACAGAAGCTAAATGGAAATTAACAGGAAGGGGCAACATGCTATGGGGGATACCAGAATAAGGAACACAAAAAATAATAGGAATGAAACAATTAGGGCACTTGAACCCATAACAACAAATAATCACAGCAAATAGAAAATGAATGCACGATATCACCCTTCGTGCTTTTACTCTCAATACTCACCATGCAATCAATAATGAAATGTGCACGACATCACCCTTCGTGCTTTATCACTCTTTCTCACCATAAGAATATTAGAAATGTGCACGATATCACCCTTCGTGCTTTATCTCTCTTCCTCACCATATGCATCAATATAAATGTAAATGTGCACAACATCACCCTTCGTGCATTATCACTCTTCCTCACCATATGCATAAGTATGAATGTGAACGACATCACTCTTGTAGAAGTAAATACATCTTGGCAAGGGAATCAGCTATAACCAATCTCGTTTCAACAGTTAACTTCACAAAATAAACTTTAACTTGAGGCAATATTCAAAAATGGATAAATACCAAGAAAATTATCATAAGTCTTGCTCAACATTGATAATCATCAATTTAGGCATAGATAGTACTTAATAAGAATCACAACGATCACATTATAAGACTCACGGGCATGCTCGACACCAACGTATAGGTACTCGTCACCACACCTATATGTCGTACACAACACTAACATGTAGCACATAAGACACAACACTTATTCTCTCAAGCTAAGGTTAGACCAAACACTTACCTTGGATTCCACGGCCAAACTCAAGCCTAAAATACCACTTTCCCTCTAGATTTCACCTCCAATTCACTTGTATCTAGCCATAATTAACTTAACAATATCAAATAGTGCTAAAGAATTCAACTCCAATGCTTAATTATAGGTTTTCAATCATTTTTTCCAAAAAATCAAAAATTGACCCCGGGGCTTGGTCAAAACCCAAAGTTCGGACAAAAACCCGATTACCCATTCACCCTCGAGCCCGGATATGCAATTTGTTTTGGAATCCGACATCAATTGAGGTCTAAATCCCAAAATTTTGAAATTCCCACATTTCACCCAAAAACACCCAATTTCCCCATGAAATTCCTTAGATTTTGTCATGAAATCTAGTGAAAAGATGAAGTAGATTGACAGAAATGAGTTAAGAGTTGTTTACCTATGATTTGGGGAAGAAGTTTTCTTCGAAAACTCGCCTATGGGAGCATAGGGTTTGAAAATTTGAAAGAATGAGCTGAAATCCCGTCTAAGTTATAATTTACACAGTCGCAGTTATCGCTTTTGCGATAACAGGTTCGCAAATGCGACCAAAGCATCGCCAATGCGAAGCTTGGTCTGGGCTGCTAACTTCGCAAATGCGAACAATTGTTCATAAATGCGGTGAATGCTGGGGTCGCAATTGCGACATGGAACTTCGCAATTGTGAAGGTCCCCCTCCCTGCCCTCTGATCGCCATTGTGATGGATCTTCACAAATGCGATGCTCGTATTTGCGAGCAAAACTTCGCAAATACAAAGTCTGCAGATATGCAACACGACAACTATTTTGTTAAAGTCTCAAAACACTCCGTGGCCTATCCAAAACTCACTCAAGTCCTCGGGGCTCCAAACCAAACATCCATGCAAGTCCAAAATATCATACGGACTTGTTCGTGCGATCAAAACATCAAAATAACATCAACAACTATGAATTTAGCATAAAAATCGATAAAATTCTCAAGAACACCTAAAGTTACTATTTTCACATCCGAGGGTCCAATTTACATCAAATCAAGTCTAATTCTTAACAAATTTCACAGATTCAACTTAAACATTATTTCAAACATGTACCGGGCTCCGAAACCAAAATACGGGCCCGATACCATCATATTCCATCATTATTCAATTTTCAAACTTCCTATATTTTTCAGTTAAATAATTTTTTTCAAAAATTGATTCCTCGGGCTAGGGACCTCGAAATTCAATTCCGGGCACACGCCCAAGTCTCCTATTTTTCTACGGACACTCCGGGACCATCAAATATTGGGCCCGGGTCTATTTACACAAAATGTTGACCGAAGTCAACTTAAATTCATATTTAAAGGCATAATTAGCATTTTTCTCAAATTTTCAAATAAGGGCGTTCTGAAAGTGCGTCCGGACTATACACGCAAATCGAGGAGAAAGAAATGAGGTCTTGAAGGCCTCAGAATCTTGGATTGGGTTCTAAAATATGAGATGGCCTTTTGGGTCATCACAATAAGATTAAAAGCGACCGTGCTAAAATGACGGAACCCGGGAATACCTAACACCTTCTCCCGGGTTAACAGAATTGCTTACCCGGTCTTCTAGTTTTGCGGACTTTAAACAGAGTCAAATTTCCTCGATTTGAGATTTAAAATAAACCTGTAACTTAGGACACCATAAATTATTCCAAGTGGCGACTCTGAAATTAAATAAATAATCTCATTTCGATTAATGTCGCTTTAATTGGAAAAACTCCCTATCCCCTCGAAAAAAAGTAGGTGTGACAGTAAGTTCTGAGTTGTTCATTATAAACTTGCTAGTCCGAATAAGCTTGGTGTCGAAAGGTATATATAGATATATGTCCAAAATGTGTTTCGAATATTCTTATAATATTATGTTGTTCATCAAGGGCGTGTTCAAAGCATGAGTCATGTATTAAACTATTGTGACTTCTAGTCAAGTTCAAAGGAAAGCGGTTATGTCAAATTGTGTAAGAAATCTCCATGTGCTTATCACCATTATTTTATCACATGTATATTTAAAAGTCCAAATTTGAAAATCCTTGGTGTTGATTATCCATGATGATATTTGAAAGTGCAAGAAGAGATCATGAAATATAGTGTGCGGTCAACATGCCAAGGATGATATTGCGTTATGATCATTGGTGCCAATGAAATGAATGACATGCAAAAGATTATGAAATGAGCGGTAAACCCTTTAAATAATAAATGAATTGAGAGTATCGTTTAGTTACTGAGGAAGGTAAGTCAAAATAACATAACCCCAAAACTACATATGACGGTGTATGAGTGATTGAGGGATAAATCCCCATGTTGATTTGATGAGGTTGTTTCCCCTTATATGGGATGAGATTGATGTTTTGAGATGTTTCCCCTTAAATGGGATGAGATTACTACTAGTGTGATGTAATGTGATGTCGACCCACTTGGTATTATGGTGAGATGGCTTAGCTGATCGGCCTGAAATTGGACGACATACCGCACACATGGTGGTATTGTGAGTGAATATCTTGGGGTGAGACAGTTTAGCCGATTGGACTAAGATCAAACTCTATGCTAAAACCACAGTGGTCCATTGGTGCTAAAGATCTCCCAACTTAAAAGATTGAAACTTACTTGCAATTTACCTTTCCCTTACTTGACACCTTGATGTTGTTTGGGTCTCTTAATGAATTCATGGTTCCTTATCCGTTTATTGTTATTCGTTCTAATGAGAGGGTATTTAGTTTTACATACTAGTACTATAACATATGTACTAACATCCCTTTTACCGGGGGTGCTATATCTTTAATGGATGCAGGTGGTTCCATAGCAGGTGGTATTGATCAGTGATAGCAGCACACCCTCTCCTTAGCTGACTTGTTGAGCCCCACTTCATTTTGTGGTCATGTATCTCGTGTCCTCTGTACATAGCATTTTGAGGTATAGCCGGGGCCATGTTAGCAGCACTATCTTAGCACTCTTTTATTTCTGTTAGAAGCTCTGTAGACATAGTGTGGGTATTATCTTATTTCGGTAAAGTTAACTAAAATTGTTGTAATCGTATCATCTGTTTTACTTTAACTATGACTATATAGTGTACTATTTTGGAGACTTGTTAATGATGTAACTTATGGGAATGAACCGGGGTTGTACACATGACCTATTACCGTCTACTTAATAAAATATATTTTTCTCTTTATTCATGGGTGAGTTGGGAGACGGCATTATGCAAGCTTGCTCGATCGGGGTAACTATGTTGAGCGTCGGTCGCGCTCCCCGAGGTCGGGGCATGACAATTGCATATGTTCACATCACGTATCATTAGGTTGTTCCTGAACTTTAATTCATTGGAAAGAAGAATGTGAATTTTTAAGATAGCCTAATCATCTATTGAAATTGAAAGAATCAATAAAACTTAAGAGTTAACTAAGCATAAAGTAATACCCCAAATAATAGTTGAGCACATATCTTATCAAGCTCTGTTTCTCCCATTGATATTCAATTGTTGCTACCTAGCTACACAATTTCCAATAATCATTCATAATTGATAATTTTAGTTTTACTCTTAATTCATTGATAATTGAAAATCAAAGGTTTATTTTCCAGAATACTGTTAAGCTGAAGATTTATTTGAACATTATTTAAACTAATTCCTGTGGATACGATTAAAATACTATATTATCTTTGACTAGCGAGTCTAAGTTTTATACACAGATTTTGCGCTTGTCAAATATAGATTTAAGTTATATGCACAAATAGTACAAAATATTTTCTTATACTACTAGTGAATTTTAATATTTGATTCAGATTTATTATTATTTTTACTAGATTAGCATTCATGTTTATCAAAAGATTACATGTAATCATGTAACGTGATTCTCTAAATATTTTTTGCATAGTCAATGAATCAAACTTAAACTCGAATATGAATATATTCAGTTATCCTATTATCTATAATAAAAATTAGACTTTCTAAAATCATCCCAATCATGTCGATTTCTCTTCTGTATACGGTTTGGTTAATTTTCAGTATTTTTTTCAATGTCTTATAAAAGTCAATAGTAAAATACAATAACATCGTACTTTTATAGGACTTATCAAAACTCTCTATATTTTTGTATTGTTTAAAGGGTGATGAATTAAGAAAACATGAAAGATGGCCAGATTATAGATCCACCAACTATTCTACAGCAGCGTAAAAGAAATGAAGCAAAGACACAAAAATATAAATCACATGAGTGGAAAGATACTAGACAAGTTAGAACTCAAGAATAAAGCCTATAGAAGATTAAATATTCGAAAAGATAAATCTAAATTATATGAAAGAAAGTATATTCAATACATTATAGTTTGCTACTCATATTCTCTATAATACTTTGTGTCTTGCTAGTGAATATGCCGAAAATAATTTAGTTTCATTAGGAGTAGCATAATGGGTTTGTGTAATGACCCGACCAGTCATTTTAAGAGTTGTAGCCCCGTTTCCCTATTTGTTATTCATTTTTTATACTTCATAACTATTATGTGACTTGCCGGGGTAGTCGGTTCGGGTCCGGAGAGAATTCGGAATGAATTGAGACACTTAGTCTCATGGTTGAAAGCTTAAGTTAAAATGGTTGACCGGATGTCGACTTATGTGTAAACGACTATGAAATGGTATTTTGAAGGTTCTGTTAACTCCGTTGGATGATTTTGGACTTAGTAGAGTGTCCGGATTGTGAATTGGAGGTCCGTAGTGGAATTAGGCTTGAAATGATGAAAGTTGGATTTTTGAAAAGTTTGACTGGGAGTGGAGTTATTAATATCGGGGTCGGATTGGAATTTCAAAAGTTGGAGTGGGTCCGTGGGGTCATTTATGATTTGTGTGAAAAATTTAAGGTCAATCGAACGTGGTTTGAAAGGTTTCGGTATCATTTGTAGAAATTGGAAGTTTAAAGTTCATTACGCTTGAATCTATGCGCGCTTTGTACTTTTGATGTTGTTTGATGTGATTTGACAGCTTGACTGTGTTTGTGGTATATTGTAGGACTTGTTCGTATGCTTGGTTTAGGCTCGGGAAAGGGGGAGGGCTCGGGTTGATTTCAGATTGTTAACGAATCAAAAGTTGAACTTGAGAAGTTGCTGAAGTTGGGTCTGCTAGTGTAATCGCACCTTCAGAGCTTTGATCGCAGATGCGAGCTTGCAGGTGTGGGGTGAGTTATGCAGATGCAAAGTCTGGAGGGGTGTGAGCAGGTGGTCGCAGCTACGATGGATGTTTCGCACCTCCGTAGCCGTAGATGAGGTGAAAGAGCACATAAACAAAAAAAGGTTAGGAGCTAGGTCCGCAGAAGCGACATTGGTGCTCGCAGAAGCGAGTCTGTAGAAGCGGAAGATTGAGCTGCAGGTACGGAGGAAACCACAGAATGGGCGATAAATCGCTTATGCGAAAGAGCAAAAGTAGGTATGTTGCTGCAGGTGCGAGAAGGCCTGGGCAGAATTTTTAAAAAACAAGGGTTTGCGATTTTAGTTTCATTTTAACATTTTGAGCTCGGGTTTTGGTGATTCGTGAAAGGATTTTCAAGGGGATTCTTGAGGTAAGTCCCTTGTGCTCGTTTTTGATCAATAATCTTGTTTCCCTATTGATTTTCCCACCTAGTTGGTGTGTATTTAAGATGTAAATTGGGGGTTTGAGGGTAGGGATTCGGAGGGTTTGATTTGGAGATTTGGGTGACGATTTAGTGTCGGCTTTTTGATAAATTTGATATAGTTGGACTCGTGGTTGAATGGGCTTTTCCGGTTTTGTGACTTTTGTCGAATTTCGAAATGTGGGCCAGGGGCAGGCTTTGAGCTGATTTTTTATTTTTGATTAATAACTTCGTATTTTCTAGTGAAATTAATTCCTTTAGCCCATGTTGATTGTATTGTAATGTTTGTGGCAAGATTCGAGGAATTTGGAGGCTGATTTGCAAGGCAAAGGTGTGTTGGAATAGAGATTTGCTTGGATTAAGGTAAGTAACAGTTATAAATTTGGTTCTGAGGGTATGAAACCCCGTATTATGTTTTATGTGATTGGTTTTGAGGTGACGCACATGTTAGGTGACGGGCATGTAGGCGTGCATCGTAGGAATTGGGACTTGGTCCATTCCATGGAACTGCATAGCTGAATAATATGTTAACTTCTGTAAATTCTTCGTGTGATATAGAAATTGTGATGCAAATCCTGTTAGAAATCATGCTCAGGCCATATGTTGGTACTGAAGGGACCCTCAAAGGTCGTGTACATATTAATCAACCTGCTAAATTGTTGTGTTGTACTCAGTCTCAGTTTTACTTGCATATCATACCTGAGTCTCTATTGTTCCTTGTTGATATATTATATCATTTCCATTTGGGCTGATTTTCATGATCACTGAGAGCCCGAGAGACTGGAGAGATTGATGACTGAGTGAGGCTGAGGGCCTGATTTTGAAGATATTGATACTATAGCACGTGAGTTGTCCGTGCAACACGTGAGTTATCTATGCGGATCTAGATATTGATACTATAGCACGTGAGTTGTCCGTGTAGCAAGTGATTTGTCCGTGCAGATTATAGCGCTTGGGCTAAAGGAGCCCCTCCGGAGTCTGTACACAACCCCAGTGAACGCAGGTACCTACTAAGTGCGAGAGCAGAGTGTTGAGTGAATGGGATGGCTGAATGATTGTTGCCCTAAGATGATGCATTTGATTTCATTATTGTTGCACTTAGCTGCCATGTATCACTGTTTTGAAAATTTCTGAAGATATTACACTCTGCTTCACTTAAACTTGTCATGAAGTAACTGATTGGACTTAAATTGTCGAACTTGAAAGCATTCCTACTTTCCTATGTTGAAATTACTGAAATTGAACTATAATTTTAAAGCTCATCACTACTTTTAGTTCTTTATTTAGTCTTGTTACTTACTAAGTTGGTTGTACTCACGCTACACCCTACACTTCGTGTGCAGATCCAAGTATTTTCGGTCACGGTGGGTGTTGATTTCATCACACAGTTGATCTTCTAGGAGATTCCAAGGTAGCTGCCCGGCGCTTTGCAGACTTTGTTTCTCCTTTCCTATCTTTTTGATTATTGTATTTAGTCTCGGCCTATGTTAGACAGTATTTTTCCAGACTTGTGATATTTAGATGCTCATGTACTCAGTGACACCCCGATGTTGGGAATTTCCGCGTTGCGTTTTGGATTTTCTATCCTATTTAAGAGAATTTTTTTTATTTAAACTGTTTCAAACCATTTTCTGTTAAATGTGTTAGAGTTATTTTGTAAATGTCATCTTTCCTAGTACCACGTTAGGCGCCATCACGACAGGTTATGATTGGGTCGTGACAAGTTGGTATCATAGCCTAGGTTACATAGGTCTCACGAGTCATGAGTAGGTTTAGTAGAGTCTTGCGGATCAATATGGAGACGTCTATACTTATCTTTGAAAGGTTGTCAAACCCTTAGAAAATTTCACATTCTTGTATTCTTTTCATTCGTATTTGTTGATTCCGATAACTAAACTTCTATTATTCTGTTCTCTCACATATGGTGAGAATATGTGCTACTGGATAGGATGGATAGCCACCTACCAGTTAGGGCCGTGAGAGGCCGAGGTTGGGATAGGGGCCGCAGTAGGGGTAGAGGTCCAGCTCGTACAACAGCTAGAGAAGCGCATGTAGACCCACCAGTCGCTCGAGCTCAGGAGTAGGTACCAGATACGATTGATCTAGTAGGGCCAACTTAGGCAGCAACTGTGCCATTGTGATTCTAGGTCTTCAAGAGGCTTTGGTTCAAATTCTGACCTTGTGCACTAGTCTTACTTAGGCCGGCTCAGTTCCGACCTTATCAGCCACTTCTCAAGCTAGGGGAGGTACCTAGAATCTCGCCGCCCGTACACCAGAGCAAGTGATGTAGAGACTCGAGACATTGAGGGCACTAGTAGCCCAACCAATTGTAGCTGCTCAAGCTCAGGTGTTTCCTGTTATGACTGATTATGAACAGAGGAGGCTCGAGAAATATGGAAGGCTTTAGCTTCCATCATTGAGCGGGGCTGAGTCAGAGGATGCCTTGGGTTTCTTGGACAAGTGCCAGCGGATTCTTCATACGGCAGGTATTCTGGAGACCAGTGGGGTCTAATTTACTACATTTCAGTTTACTAGGGATGCCTTCAGATGATGGGAGGCTTATGAGAGGCGCAGGCCGGTCAGTGCAGCACCACTTACATGGCAAGAGTTCTCTATTCTCTTATTGGAGAAGTTTGTGTTGCAGTCTCATAGGGAGAAGTTGTGCAAATAGTTTGAGCAGTTATATCAAGAGGGCATGTCTGTGATGCAGTACGAAATGAGGTTTTCTTAGTTGACTCGTCGCACAGTTTGGTTGGTTCTTACTAATAGGGAGAGGATCAGGAGGTTCATTGATGGCCTCACATATCAGCTGAGGTTGATTATGACTAGGGAGAGGGTATCTGGTGCTATTTTTGATGAGGTAGTTGACATCGCTCGATAGATAGAGATGGTCCATAGCCAGGTGCGGGGTGAGTGGGAGGCCAAAAGGCCTCGAGGTTCGGGTGGTTTCGGTGGTGTACCTTCTGGGGAGCAGTCCTACCACAATAGGGGTCTTCCTTATAGGCTCGCTCGGATGGCTTGTCCAGCTCATCATGGCGATCAGCTAGCCATGGTTCTTATAGTGCTCGCTCAGGCCAATCTTCATTCAGTGCACTACCAGCGTAGAGTTCTTACCATGCCCCATTCACTCAAGTTGTAGAAGTTTGAAGTTTGAAAGATCATTAAGTTAGGATTGCGTGATTTGTGTTTTTGTTGTTGTTTGATGTAATTTGAGGGCTAGACTAAGTTCGTATGGTCTTTTAGGACTTGTTGGAAAGTTCGTATGGTGTTTTTGTGAAAGTTGCAAATTTTCTGGTGTTTCCATTTACTGTTTCCTTTTTCAAGTTTGCAAGGAGAGTTCCCCGATCGCGAAGAGGAACCGGGGGCAGGAGGGGAATTGTGCTTCGCGTTTGCGATGAAGGACCCGCGTGCGTGAAGCTCTGAGGTTATAATTCTATGCATTCACGATAAGGGTTCCGCATTCGCGTAGAGAAAGATGGTCAACTGAGTCTCCAAAATATTTTGCCTACGCGTTTGCGATGTTGGTCTCACGTTCCCGTAGGGTCGAGCTGAGTAAGCTTTGCATTCACATTCAGGTCATTGCATTCACGATGAGTAATTTTGGGCTGAAGTAATTTTATGCTTTGCGAACGCGAGGGTTCTTCCACGTTCTCGAAGAAGGGATGCCTGGGCATAATATAACATCTCAAAATCGACGGTTAATCCATTTTAACATAACTTGAGATAGAGAGCTCGAATTTGGACTAAATTTTGGGGGATTTTTAGAGAAAAATCTATTGGGTAATGATTCTTGACTCATTTATGGTTATATTCCATGAATATATAGTTGATTCCATCCTTTAATTTCAATTTTGTGTTGGAAAATTTGGAAAAATGGGAAAAGTTCTTTGACCAAACTTTTGAGTTTTGATTAGGATATTGATATTGAATTTGGATAATTTTGGTACGAGTGAACTCGTGAGTGAATGAGTGTTCATATTTTATGACTTTTACCCAACTTTGAGACGTGGGACCTGGTCGACTTTTTGGGGCAATTTTCTAATTTCTTTCTTAAACCTTGATTTCATTAATTAGATTAGTCTCTTATAGTTATATTTATGGTATGTAATTGCTTTTGGCTAGATTTGGGCCATTCAGAGTCGGAAAATCGTAGAAAAGACATTTTTACTGAGTGATTGAGCTTGGTTCGAGGTAAGTGGATTACCTAACCTTGTGTGGGAGAAGTCCCCTTAGAATTTGGCATTGTTGTAATACTTTTGTGATATGTGAGCGTCGTATATGGGAGGTGATGAATGTGTACATGGCTATTTGTTGTAAAATCTAATTTTTACTGAGTTATAACATGTTTCATCTTAATTGAGTTATATCAGCATGTGTAGTTACCCTGTTTAGCCTAATTTTGCATGTCTACGTGTCTTAATTGCTTATTTGAACTCTGTGCAGCATGCTTAGTTGATTTCCTGTTTCTCCCTTATATGTATCAGTCTTAACTATAGATTTATTTCTATTAATTGTTATATTCGTCGGTTTCGAGCTGTGTGCTTACTTTTGGGACTATGAGGCGGTACCTCGGGAGATCCCCCTGCATATTTACTTTTGGGACTACGAGGCGGTACCTCGGGAGATCCTCCAGCATATTTATTTTTGAGACGACAAGGCATTATCTCGGGAGATCGCCTTGCATATTTACTTTTGGGACTACGAGACGGTATCTAGGGAGATTTGCTGATGTTTTTTATCCCTGTGTGTTGTGCTGCTATTTTGCTGTGATTTTCTCTTTGTCAAATTTCCAGTCTCTTATTACACTGCTATATTCGTCCGCCTTATTTATTATATAACAGTAGGGCCCTGACCTAACCTCAACTACTCAATCGAGGTTAGGCTTGGCACTTACTGCGTACCGTTGTGGTTTACTCATGCTATTTTTCTGCACATTTGTTTGAAGATCCAAGTACTTCTCACCAGCCTCGTTATCAGTGAGAAATGAGATTTTGGAGACTTCAAGGTATATGTGTCGCGTCCGCAGACCTTAGAGTCCCCCTCTATTCTCTCCTATGCCATTACCTTTTCCGTACTTTTTTTTCCTTAGACTCTGGTGTATAGAGATACTAGTTCTCTTCTATAGCTTCTGACTTATGATTTTCCGGGTTTTAGGAATACTGTGCATACTCGAGTGTTGGTTATTGTACATGCTGAGTGACATTTTTTTATCATTTTATAGTTACATGTGCAGTTTTGTTATTCAATTCTGTTTTCATTTCAGTTATTCCGCAATTTGTTAGGCTTACCTAGTCGTACAGACTAAGTGTTGTCACAACGTCTTATAGAGGGAGATTTAGGTCGTGACAAAGAGGGATTTCCCTAGACTATTGAGTGGAGATCCACAGCAGAGTTCTCGGCCGATGGTACCAGCACCGGTAGTTACACCATCCATTCAGTTAGCTCGGGCTGGGGCCCAGGCAGCTAGAGGTCGCCCTTAAAGGGGAGGCCGATCAGGTGGCGATCAGGACCGATTCTGTGCCATCCCTGGCAGACCAGATGTTGTTGCTTCAAATGTAGTGATCACAGGTATTGTCTCAGTATGCCACGGGGATGCCTCTGTATTATTTGACCTTGGTTCAACTTATTTTCATATTTTGCCCATTATCTGGATATGCCCAATGAGTCCTTAGTTTCATCTGTTCATGTATCTATGCTAGTGGGCGATACCATTGTTGTAGACCGTGTATATCAATCGAGTGTAGTGACTATTGGGGGATTGGAGACTAGAGTTGATCTCTTATTGCTTAGTATGGTGGACTTCGACGTGAACTTAGGTATGGATTGGTTGTCTCCATGTCATGCTGTTTTTGATTGTCACGCTAAGACTGTGACATTGGCGATGTCAGGGTTGCCAAGGATTGAGTGGCGAGGTTCTCTAGACTTTGTCCAGCAGAGTGATTTCATATTTGAAGGCCCACTAGAGGATTGGGAAGGGTTGTTTATCTTAATTGGCCTTTGTTAGGGATGTTGGTGTTGATACCACTACTATTGATTCTATTCCGGTGGTGCGAGAGTTTCCGAATATGTTTCCTGTACACCTGTTAGGCATGCCGCCCGACAGCGATATTGACTTTACTATTGACTTGGTGCCATGTATACAGCCCATTTCTATTCCTCAGTATCATATAGCACCAGTTGAGTCAAAGAAATTGAAAGAGCAATTTCAAGAACTTCTTGATAAGTGATTTATTAGGCCTAGTATGTCGCCTTGGGTGCACCGGTTCTTTTTGTGAAGAAGAATGATGGTACTATGCGCATGTGCATCAATTATAGGCAGTTAAACAAAGTTACAATCAAAAACAAGTATCATTTGCCATGTATTGATAATCATTTTGACCAGCTTCATGGAGAGAGGGTATTCTCCAAGATTGATTTGACGTCTAGGCATCACCAATTGAAGATCCGGGACTCGGATATTCTTAAGACAACATTCAAGACCCATTATGGTCATTATGAGTTCCTTCTGATGTCTTTTGGGTTAACTAACGCCCCAACAGCATTCATACATCTAATGACAGTGTGTTTCAGCCTTATCTTGACTCGTTTGTCATAGTATTCATTGATAATATCCTGGTGTACTCTCGTAGCTAGGAGGAGCATGCCCAGATCTGAGGATTGTGTTGCAGCGGTTGAGGGAGGAGAAGCTTTATGCCAAGTTCTCCAAGTCTGAGTTTTGGCTTAGTTTAGTGGCGTTCTTGGGGCATGTGGTGTCCAGTGAGGGTATTCAGGTAGATCTGAAGAAGATAAAGGCGGTTTAGAGTTGGCCCAGACCGTCCTCAGATACACAGATTATGAGCTTTCTCAGCTTGGCCGGTTATTATCATCGCTTTGCGGAGGGTTTCTCATCTATTGCATCTTCCTTGACCAAATTAACCCAAAAGGGTGCTCCTTTCAAATAGTAGGATGAGTGTGAAAAGAGCTTTTAGAAGCTCTAGACTGCCTTGACCATAGCTCCAGTTCTGGTTTTGCCTTCAGCTTCAGACTCTTATATAGTGTATTATGATGCTTCTCAGATCAGCATTGGATGTGTCTTGATGTAGGAGGGGTAGAGTGATTGCTTATGCTTTGCATCAGTTGAATCCTCATGAGAAGAACTACCCCGTTCATGATTTGGAGTTGGCCACCATTATTCATGCATTAAAGATTTGGAGGCATTATCTCTACGGTGTGTCTTCTGAGTTATTTACGTATCATCGGAGTCTCCAGCACTTGTTTAAACAAAAAGATCTAAATTTGAGGCAGCGGAGATGGTTGGAGCTGCTAAAGGATTATGATATCAACATTCTGTATCATCCTGGGAAGGCCAATGTGGTGACCGATGCCTTGAGTAGAAAGACGGTGAGAATGGGTAGCCTTGTATTCATTCCTATTAGTAAGAGACCTCTTGTATTTGATGTTCAAGACTTGGCCAACCAGTTTGTGAGATTAGATTTTTCGGATCCTAGTCGGGCTTAGCTTGTGTGGTTTCTCGGTCTTCCTTATATGATCGCATCAGAGAGTGCCAGTATGATGATCCTCATTTGCTTGTCCTCAAGGACAAGGTTCAGCATGGTGATGCTAAAGATGTTACTATTGGGAATGATGGGGTATTGATGATGCAGGGCCGAATATGTGTGCCCAATATAGATGGGCTACATGAGTTGATTCTTGAGGAGGCCCACAGTTTGCGGTATTCCATTCATTCGGGTGCCGTGAAGATCTACCAGGACTTGATGAAGCACAATTGGTGGAGGAGAATGAAGAAGGATATAGTGGGCTTTGTAGATTGGTGCCTTAACTGTCAGCAGGTAAAGTATGAGCGTCAAAGACCTGGTGGATTACTTCATAGGATAGAGATTCCAGACTTGAAATGGGAGTGGATCACCATGGATTTTGTAGTTGGGCTCCCATGGATTTTGTAGTTGGGCTCCTATGGACTTCGAGGAAGTTTGTTGCTATTTGGGTGATTTTGGATCGGCTGACCAAGTCCATGCACTTCATTCCAGTTGGGAATACTTATTCTTCGAAGCGATTGATTGAGATTTACATCCGCGAGATTGTTTGCCTTCACGGTCTGCCAGTATCCATCATTTCAGATCAGGGCACCCAATTTACATCGCAGTTGTGGAGAGCCATAATGCGAGAGTTGGGCACCCAGGTTTGGTTGAATACAACATTCCATCCTCGGACGGACGGACAATCCGCGCGCACTATTCAGATATTGGAGACATGCTACGCGCTTGTGTCATTGATTTTTGGGGTTCATGGGTTCAGTTTCTGCCGCTTGCGGAGTTTGCCTACAATAATAGCTACCAGTTGAGCATTCAAATGGCTCCATATGAGGCTTTGTATGGGAGGCAATGTCATTCTTCGGTGGGCTAGTTTGAGTCGGATGAGGCTAGGTTATTGGGTACTGACTTGGTTCAAGATGCTTTGGAAAAGGTTAAATTGATTCATGATCGGCTTCACGATATAGTCTAAACAGAAGAGTTACGCCGATATGAAGGTTCATGATGTTGCTTTCATGGTTGGGAGAAGGTTCTGCTCAAGGTTTCGCCCATGAAGGGTGTTATGATGTTCAGGGAGAATGGCAAGTTGAGCCCTCAGTATATTGGACCATTTGAGGTACTTTAGAAGATTGGAGAGGTGGCTTACAAACTTGTGTTGCCACCTAGTTTGTCAAATGTGCATCTAGTATTTCATATTTCTATGCTTCGGAAGTATGTCGGCGATCTGTCTCATGTTTTCAATTTCAGCACGGTTTCAGTTGGATGGTGATTTGACTTATGATGTGGAGCCAGTGGACATTTGGATCGGTGAGTTCAAAAGTTGATGTCAAAGAACATAGCTTCAGTGAAGGTGAAATGGAGAGGTTAGCCAGTTGAGGAGGCCACTTGGGAGACCGAGCGGGAGATGCAGAGCAGATATCCATACCTATTTGAGACTCTAGGTACATTTCTAGACCAGTTTGAGGACGAACATTTGTTTAAGAGGGGGAGAATGTAATGACCCAGTCGGTCGCTTTGAGAGTTGTATCCCCGTTACCCCATTTACTGCTCATTTTTGTACTTCATAGTTGTTATGTGACTTGCTGGGATAGTTGGTTTGGGTTAGGAGAGAATTCAGAATGAGTTGAGACACTTAGTCTCATGGTTGAAAGCTTAAGTTAAATGTCGACTTATGTTCAAACGACTCCGAAATGGAGTTTTGATGGTTCCGTTAGCTCCATTGGTGATTTCGGACTTAGGAGCGTGTCAGGATAGTGATTTGGAGGTCCATAGTGGAATTAGGCTTGAAATGGCGAAAGTTTGATTTTTAGAAAGTTTGACCAGGAGTAGACTTTTTGATATTGGGGTCGGATTGGAATTTCGGAAGTTGGAGTGGGTCCGTGGCATCATTTATGACTTGCGTACACAATTTGTGGTTAATCGGACGTGATTTGATAGGTTTCGCCATCGTTTGTAGAAATTGGAAGTTTAAAGTTCTTTAGGCTTGAAGCTATGCGCGATTTGTGTTTTTGATGTTGTTTTATGTGATTTGAGGGCTCAACTAAGTTCGTGGCATGTTTTAGGACTTGTTGGTATGTTTGGTTGATGCCGCGGTGGCCTCGGGTTGATGTCAGATGTTTAATGGATCAAAAGTTGAACTTGAAAAGTTGCTGAAGTTGGGGTCTGCTAGTGTAATCATACCTGCGGAGCTTTGATCGCAGGTGCGAGCTTGCAGGTGCAGGGTGAAATGCACAGATACGATGTTTGGAGGGGTGAGAGTAGGTGGCCGCAGGTGCAATGGATTTTTCGAAACTGCATGGCCGCAGATGCAGTGAAGGAGTGTAGAAGCGGAAAACGAGGCTAGGAGCTGGGTCTGCAGAAGCGGCATTGGTGCTCGCAGAAGCGAGTCTGCAGAAGCGGAAGATTGAGCCGCAAGTGCAGAGGAAACCGCAGTAGCTGGCGATGAGTCACTCCTGCGAAAGCAAAAGCGGGTAAGTGGTTGCAGGTGCGAGACGGCTAGGGCAGAATGTTTAAAAACAAGGGTTCGTGATTTTGGCTTCATTTTAACATTTTTAGCTCAGGTTTTGGCCATTCTTGAGAGGATTTGCGAGGGTATTCTTGAGGTAAGTCCCTTGTGCTCATTTTTAATAATAATCTTGTTTCTCCACTAATTTTTCCACCTAGGTGGTGTGTATTTAAGGTGTAAATTGGGGGTTTGAGGCTAGAGATTTGGAGGGTTTGATTTGGGGATTTGAGTGACGATTTGGTGTCAAATTTTGATAAATTTGGTATTATTGGACTCGTGGTTAAATGGGCTTTCTGGTTTTGTTACTTTTGTCGGATTTCGAGACGTGGGTCTGGGGGCAGGCTTTGAGACGATCTCTGATTTTTTATTAATAACTTCGTATTTTCTAGTGAAATTGATTCCTTTAGCCAGTTTTGACTATATTGTACTGTTTGTGGCTAGATTCGAGAAATTTGGAGGCCGATTTGCGAGGCAAAGGTGTGTTGGAGTAGAGATATGCTCGGATTAAGGTAAGTAACAGTTCTAAATTTGGTTCTGAGTGTATGAAACCCCAAATTATGAGTTATATGATTGTTTTTGAGGTGACGCACATGTTAGGTGACGGGCGTGTGGGAGTGCACCGTAGGAATTGGGACTTGGTCCATTCCATGAAACTGTATAGATGATTAATCTGTTAATATTTGTAAATTATTCGTGTGATATAGAAATTGTGCTGCAAATCCTGTTAGAAATCATTCTTAGGCCATGTGTTGGTACTGTACGGATCCTCAGAGGCCGTGTACGTTAATCTATCTGCTAACATGTTGTGTTGTACTCAGTCTCATTTTTGCTTGCATATCATAATTCAATCCATATTGTTTCTTGTTGATACATTATATCATTTCTTTTTGGGCTGATTTTCATGATCACTGAGAGTCCGAGAGACTTGAGAGATTGATGACTGAGTGAGGTCGAGAGGCTGATTTTGAAGATATTGATACTATAGCACGTGAGTTGTCCGTGTGGATCCAGATATTCATACTATAGCACGTGAGTTGTCCGTACAGCACATGAGTCATCTGTGCGGATCCAGATATTGATACTATAGCACGTGAGTTGTCCATACAGATATAGTGCTTGGACTGAAGGAGCCCCTCCAAAGTCTATAGATACCCCCAGTGAGCGCAGTTACCTACTAAGTGCAAGAGACGAGTGTCGAGAGCCGAGTGTTGAGTGAATGGGAGGGCTCAGTGACTGTTGCCCTGAGATGATGCATTTGATTTCATTATTGTTGCACTTAGCTACCATGTATCTCTGTGTTGAAAATTTCTGAAAGATATTACACTCTGCTTTACTTAAACTTGTCATGAAGTAACTGATTGGACTTAAATTATCGAACTAGAAAGCATGCCTACTTTCCTATGTTGAAATCTCTAAAATTAAACTATAATTGTAAAGCTCGTCACTACTTTCAATTCTTTATTTAGTCTTGTTACTTACTGAGTTAGTTGTACTAACGCTACACCCTGCATTTCGTGTGCAAATCCAGGTATTTCTGGACACGGTGGGTGTTGATTTCATCGCAAAGTTGATCTTCTAGGAGATTCCAAGGTAGTTGTCCGGCGCTTCGCATACCTTGTTTCTCCTTCCCTATCTTTGTCGCTTATTGTATTTAGTTTCAAACTATGTTAGACAGTATTTTTCCAGACTTGTGATAGTTAGATGCTCGTGTATCCTGTGACACCCTGATGTTGAGAATTTCCGTGTTGTGTTTTGGATTTTCTATCCTGTTTATGAGAAGTTTTATTATTTAAACTGCTTTAAATCTATTTTCTGTTAAAAGTATTAGAGTTATTTCGTAAATGTCGGCTTGCCTAGTACCATGTTAGGCACCATCATGACAGGTTAGGATTGGGTCGTGACAGCTTGAGAATTATGATTTTGAGTTTAGTTACTTATTGGCTTGTAACCGTTCTTATAATTCTAAGGCCCAAGGAAATATATAATGCATTATTATTTTTAAACTTTATATATAAATATATTTCCCACATGTAAATTTATTCGGTACGATTCGGTATTTTTTTATTTTATTTTTATAAAATAAAAAATATACTCTAATTAACGGTACGGTTACAGATTTTTATAAAACCTTACAGTTTTATTTAAAGAAACCTAAAAATCGGTTCGGTACAGTATGTTTCGATCGATTTAATCGATTTTTAAATATCTATTGACATTCCTAGATGTTACCACCCATTAGTCCGTTTTGCCCTATTTAAGCGCTTACTTTATCATGGCTTACTTTAATTACTAGGATGTCATTCCTTCTTGATCTTCTTCCCGTTTTGTTTACTTTTAGTTAGAGGTGACAAATTAGTTAAAAGAAAACAGTTATCCAACCATATTATCCACTAAAAATGGGTTGGATAATGAACTTTTTAAAAACGGGTCAAATATAGATAAAACCATATTATCCATAATGGATAACTAATGGGTAACTTTTAGGGATCTTACATAAATGTCTCAAATAAGTCTCAACTTACCAAACTCTAGTCATTAATTATAAACTTACCAAAATTAGCCAACACATATAAAAATTAAAAATTCAAATGAATAAAGTTCTTTATTTCCATGAATTATACGCAAAGATCTCCTTCCATATTATTAAACGTGATATGCAACATTTTATGCAAGACAGAAAGGAATTCCATGGATGAGGTAGCAAATAAGGTGATATACAAAAAAATTATATCTACAAGATTCCAAAAATCTAAGCAAAAAAAGGACATTTTTCAATGGGTATGGTTGAAATTCATTGAAAACATATATATGAGTCGATATATAAAGTTTGAGGAAGTTTGGAGGTGATTTGGACCGATTTAGTATAAAAATTCATAGTTAAAATCGAGTTCAATTTTTTTTTTTATGCGACACATGTATCACACACAGGTATACATGGATATACATGTGATATACATTTGATACAAATATGATACATATGTGATACCAAAATGATACACATATCATTTTTTTCATGTTCATCTTATACTTCGAATTTTCAATTCAAACCACCTCAAAATTCCACAGAATCATCCCAAAACTGAGATTCAAGTTGCTTAAGATGTACCCAATCTATTCTAATAACACCCACTCAAAAGAAAGGAAAAATTTGACATTTTTTGCAACAAATAACTAATTGGCTAATATTGGTATTATTTGGATAACATTAGTAAAATTTTATGAATTGGCCAATTTTTGTAATAAGTTACTTATAAATGGACATAGCCGGTAGTTTCTCTAACTTTTATATTTGTAAAGCCAAAATTAGGGGTTCCTCAAATTTGGGAGACTAGAAGTTCTCCCAAAAGTGATCATATTCAAGCAGTCATGGATAATATGGATATCCATATAATCCATAGGTTAACCCTTTTTTATCCGTAATAAATATGGGTCGTATCGGATAATTTATCCATTTTAGCATTACCCGTTTTCGACCTGAATCATGTTTGACCCGCCTGTTTGCCACCCTACTTCTAACTACTACTTCCACCTATGTCAACTGGCCTTTGTTCCCAATTTGATTAAATTGACTTCTTGAATGTTACTTTTGAAACATAGCCGCTTAACTAAAGATCTAATGAGGGGATCGCTAGTTGTCTGTCTTGACTAACAAATGAAAAAGGTAAACGAACTAACAAGAAGTTATTGTTGCACGTCAATTACTTGATGGACAACGAATTTGGACCAAAACGTTTACCCTAAGTTTTAAAAAGTGTAGTTTGTTAGACACTTCACAGTTATTTTACGAATTGATCAATTCATAAAGTACATGCACCTAAACTTTCTAGCACGTAAGTATATACTCGGGAGCAAGAGTTGTGTTCAAATTTAGAAACTTCAGCCTATTTCACCAAAATTGTTAGGCCATCAGGTTATTCATTTTGAGATTCAACGTCAGGCCCAAATTAGAACACTTAAGTTAGCCCAATTATTTATTTGTAAGGAATTTTTACATTCCTATACAATATATGACATTATATTACTCTCCCTACTTAAGTTTTATTATAATTACATTTTATATATCCAATTACCATTTGTGTACATTTTAAGGGAATTAATGATAATAATAGTGTCCTAATATTACTCTAACATATCTTTCACTCCCTCACGTTTCTCTCTTCATATCCCACCCCCCTCCCCCACGTATCTTACACAAGAGAGCATCAATTCCACCATTGACACTCATTAAAAAGCTTTGAAGCTTTGAATTCGAATTTGGGTTTTCAAAAATATTGTTTGTTTGAATTGGATGTTGTTGCAAAGAATAGAGAATTCTCTCTACGTCTCTCTCTATCTCTTAATCCCAAATTTTAATAATATAAAGCAAAGAAAAAGAGAGCAGTAGTTCCACCATTGACAGCCATTAAAAAGCTTTGAAGCTTTGAATTCGAATTTGAATTTTCAAAAATCATTATTTGCTTGGAGTGGGTGTTGTTGCAAATAATAGGGAATATGGTTTGGAGTTTATATCTTAATTTTGAGGGGTTTTGGTGAAAATTAGACTTGGTTTTGGCTGAATTTCAGATTGAACTCGAAGAAGAAAAAGAAGAAGAAGAAGAAGAAAAAGAAGAAGAAGAAGAAGAAGAAGAAGAAGAAGAAGAAGAAGAAGAAGAAGAAGAAGAAGAAGAAGAAGAAGAAGACATGACATACGTTGTACTGCAGAAATTGTAGTAAAATTGTAGAAAATTGTATTATGTTGTTTATATATATATATTTTATTCATTTAACTATTGTATGAAAGTTGAACAACATTGTATAAAAATTATATTTAAGTTGTATGATATTGTAGTTGTATTTAACTGGGTAGAAATAATGTCTGAAAGTTGTAGATAAGTTGTATAATATATAAATAATTGTATGAAATTTATTTTTACTATGCATAAATCAGATACGAAATATACAAAAGAC
Source organism: Nicotiana sylvestris (assembly GCF_000393655.2). NCBI lineage: Eukaryota > Viridiplantae > Streptophyta > Magnoliopsida > Solanales > Solanaceae > Nicotiana > Nicotiana sylvestris. Next base: position 96,476,898 of record NC_091061.1, read on the forward strand.
ATATTATATAAAATTTGTATTTAATAGCTTAGAATTTTACCTAATTTTGCGTATTAGGTTAGAATTTCTTTGTAGAATCAGTTACTTGAAGTGATATTTACATTATGAAATTGAATTGAATAGATTTGGACCATTTGGAGTCGAGTACTCGTGGCAAGAGCGTGGTTTTAGATTGATTTGAGCTGGTTCGAGGTAATTGGTTTGCCTAACCTTGTGTGGGGGACCTTCCCCTTAGGATTTGGTATATTTGATAATTGAAATGTCTTGTACGTGAGATGACGAGTGCGTACTTGAGCTAATTGTTGAAAATTCGGGTTTCTTTAAGTAATTTCAACTGTGTTCCTTTTCCTATTTTATACTACTTGTAAATTTAAGCCTGTCGTTAGCTTAGAAAAAGCATGTTTAATTGACTTAATTGCTTATTTGCTTAACCTGCCTTAATTGTCTTATGTGAAGCATGTTAGGTTGGAATTACGTATTTACTTGGTACAAAATTTAGCTTAATTGAGTATTCTTTGTGTTGTTGCTGTGTGTTTTAATTTGGGACTACGGGACGACATCCCGGGAGATCTCCTATACGCGTTTATGACTTGAGCTGAGATGCGGGATATCAGAGATCCCTGACACATATATTGAGGATACAAAGAGATCCTCAGGATACCAAGAGATCCCTAGCATATATTGAGGATACCAAGAGATCCTTGAGATACCAAGAGATCCCTAGCATACATTGAGGATACCAAGAGATCCTCGGGATACCAAGAGATCCCTGACATATATATTGAGGATACCGAGAGATCCTCGGTTATTATCCTTATTCAGAGTGGTATTTCCTTGTGATTGTCTTTACCTCTGTTCCAGTTATGGTATTCTTTATTGTCCCGTATTAAATTATTACTGTCAGTTTTCAATTGTACTGCTTATTTTATTCTATTATCTCTATATATTTATTTAATTTCAGTAGGGCCCTGACCTTCCTCGTCACTACCCGATCGAGGTTAGGCTTGACACTTACTGAGTACCGCTGTGGTGTATTCATACCCTTTCTGCGCATGTTTTTCATATGCAGATCCAGGTACTTCGACTCAGTCCTATCACCCTTGAGGCGAGGCGACTACTTCAGAGACTTCGAGGTACATCTGCCGCGTCCGCAGATCGAGGAGTCCCTTTCCATTATATCTTGTAGTGATAGCCCTTCTATCTTTGCTGTTGATGTAGACATTCCAGAGTTAGGGCATTTTTATTATATTCATAGCTTGTGATTTATGGATTTCCGGATTTTGGGAAAACTGTATTAGTTATGAGAGTTGGTATTGTGTATGCCGAGAGGCACTTTCAAATGTTGTTATATTACACTATTTCTGTTTTGAATTGTTTTCTTATCTTCCGCAAATCTGGTTATCTTTCGCATTTTAGTCTTACCTAGTCGTAGAAACTAGGTGCCGTCACAATGTTTCACGGAGGGCAAACCGGGGTTGTGACACGAAATATACAAAAGATATATTTTATAAAATTGTATAAAAATTGAATTTGTGTAATAAGGAATAGTGTCAAGAATAGAGAAATGGTTGAATCTGAAGCCATTTTCATCTATTTTCTTATAAAATTGAAACTTCTTTTGTAAATATTTAAAAGGGTGTATTGGTACTGATTTTTGACTTGTTTATTTATAGAGAAAATATGAAGATGTCAACAGACTAATTTATGTCTACAGACTAATTTAAGTGTGAAATTGAGGCGCTGCATATTTGGTGATTGGTATTATAATATAATTCGATATTTTACCATGGTTGAGCCATTGCAGATTATTATCAAATCTGCCAAAACTTATTTAATTGCCAAGCCGAAGAATTGAGACTCTCATTTGATCATCTAATCAAGAAGACCAAATTTCCATTTTATGTGTATCAAATTCAACAACAGCACTTCAGTTGGCAAGATAGAAGAAACTTCTATAATTGATTTGATGTAAGAATAATATTATCATCTTCTTGTCAGTTTGTTGTCTTTTTCCAATTTTAACTTATAAAGGAATTCCATTGGAAAGATCATTCTTCTCGTGAAATTTGGTGACTGTTTCTCAGTTTTGTGTGAACTCAATTATTCTCACATTAATAACAGAAGGCAAGCTGCTTGGAGGTGTTAAATATCCTAATTGAAGGCACTAATAATGGATTGTAAGCCTTTTAAGGTGGAATATAAATATTTTGTAAACAAAACTTGTATAGGTAGAGTAATTTACTAAACATGAACATTAAGGGTAATAAAGTTCCAAATAGTTTATAGGAATGAAAAAAATCCCTATTTGTAATTAGCTGTTTTGTATAGGTTCACCATTCTTTGTATCGTAATAATTAGAGAAAATCTCATTTTATACCCATTAAGCCCAAACTATTTACCCTTAAATACTCAAATCTAAACTATTTACTTTTTCTACCTATGCAACCAAGACTATTTACCCGGCCCACAGCTATTTGCCTTCGCATTTGAAGTACAGAATGTTAAAACATCTGACTTCATTTTTGCAAGCTTACTTGGTAGTGGACTTAAATAGATCTACTTCTCCTCTGCCAGATCGATCTTTATTAAGAGGGTCAACCCAAGCTATTGCTCTACCTCCTCAACATCTGACCCACCATTGTTGAGCTTGAAGCTCCAGAATTTGAAATTTTATTTTGAAGATTTATTGTTTGATTCAATGTGGGTGCTATAAAATATTGCTTATAGTATCTTCGAGTAAGCTTCCCATATCTAAATTTTTATGTGTATTTGAATATCCACTATTGTTGGGCTTGAAGCTCAATTTTATTTTTGAAGATTTCTTGTTTGATTGAAAGTGGGTGCTATTAAATATTGCTTATAATGCCTTCTGGAAGTTCATGCTGAAATTTGATAGCATTTAGAGCTGATTTGAGGTGATTGAGATCGAAATTTTTAGCTGAAAATCGAAGAAGAACATAGCTACCCAATAATATACCGCTACGGTATACAGTATTTTTTTTGGAGTATATAGCTATACTGCAACAGTATACTATTATAATTTCAAATATACTGCAACGGTATATTATAATAATCAAAGAAGAACACAGTTACCTAACGGTATACCACTACAACATACAATATACGATAGGAGGATATAGTTATACTGCAACAATATACTATTATAGTATACAATATATTGTTGTTGTATACTGTAATATTATACAATATACTGTAACAGTATGCTGTAATAGTATACAATATACAATAATAGTATACTTATTACCCGTAAATTCACTTGCCTTTTCCCTTTTAATTTGCTTTAAGCTTTTACCCAGTGCGAGGGGCAAATTGAAAATGCAAAGAGAATTATTTCATTGTTTAATTATAGTATGCTATATAATATAACGGTATACTCTTACAATTAGATCGTTTAATTTTTTGAAATTATTATTGACAACTGATATTATTTCATTTTAGTAATTGAATTAAAAAAAAATTAACTCTCTGTGTACAATTGTATACCCTGTTGTTATAACTATATACTATACTGGTATTATATATATTAGTTTTTGGTTGTATTAGCTAAATTTAATTGGTACGCAATTTGATTTTTCTTTAATAATAGCATAAAAAGAATAATAAAAATAGTAAAAATAGTAAATGAAATTAGATTATGAATAGAAAAAGAATATAAAAAAGGAAGTTAAATGAAATTAGAAAAGGAAAAACGAAAAAATAAGAAGAAAACGAGAAAAAAAGAAAAGGAGAAAAGAAAAGAAGCATAGAAATAAAAAAGAATTGGAGAATAACGAAAAAATTTCCCACAAAAACTACTATGAATAGGAAATGTAATTAGTTTATGGGTAGAAAAACAAATAGGTAGACAAAAGTAAATAGTTTTGTTTTTATGGGTAACTATGTCATTCTCCCTGATAATTAGCCATTATTGATAGTTTAGCCTCATATGTGGTATCAAATTGTAAAGACTTGTGGACCAAGCATCAGGTTAGTATAAATAGTGGTAGGCACAACTGTGTTGGGTGGCCGATCATTTTAGCGTTACTCTCTCTTGTCATTTCCTTTTATCTCTAATAAGAAGCATCTAGAAATCCTAACTTTTATTGATGAATCTCTCAATCACACTCAGATTTTGTATATTATTATGGTATTAGAGCAGGGAATCAGTTAGTCCTACCTCTCCTTTATCGAGCGATGTTACCCTTGTGAAATTTTGTAGAGTTTTCACCTTGGTCAGAATTAGGTGGTACCTTTTCGTTTTGTCGACGATAAGTTCGTCACTTTTCGGGTTGATTTCTTCATTGCATATATCGAAGGAGTTGTTTTAGGCTACAATTTCTTTCTTGATGATGTTTGGTTGCTTGATGATTTCAGTCCCTCAACTTCGTCGGGTCTAAGATTTTTTTCGAAAACTAATCGGAGTCTTCTACTGTAATTTATATGTCGGGGCCTTTACTTCTTGTTACACCTCATGTTTTCATACGTAAGAGTACGTCGTAAGTCAATTGATGTAAGCTCGAAAATGAAATCATCTTTGAAAAGTTTATAAAATATGTTAATCATGTTACCGTGGAGTTTACAAATATTTAAGATCATGAATAACAAGTACCAGGATAGTTGGAAAGCTTAAAAGCTAAACGAATTGAAGAAAATAAGTTTCGTCGAAAGTCGGCAAATTTGGAATATTATAACATGTAATTTAGGGGTGAGACTAGAGTGCTTAATATTATAAGGAGGTTATGTTATGAGTTATTTTAGTCGTATGATAGTCGTGTGTTATGTTTTGAAGTCAAGCGAGCTGTGGAACAATAGTTGGCAAAGGTCATCACAAGTTGTATTCATAATATGCTGAAATTAGGTCAAATGTAGTTGCATCATTCTCCTAATATACTTGAAATTAAGGGATTATCTACATATCAAATTGAAGATCTATGAGTCTATGTACTAATGCATTAAACCGTTTGTTGATACAACATCAGAGTAGAATGATATTCTCATTTTCACGAGACCGCGCAAGCAACTCCCAATGGGACCCTCTTAGGCAGTGGTCGACCTACTTCATGTTATAAATGATTTGGCCGCCTATTTTTTGCTCATTTTCGACTCAACTTCGTCTCCAAACTTATCCTAATCCTCCTAAACAGAAACCATAAGGGTTTTAAGTGATTCCAAAGTGATTACATCATATTTCAACATCAAAAGATAGTTCTACTGAAGAACACCTCTTTGAGGTTGTGTTGTCATTGAGAATAGTGGTGGGCTATGTTTGGCTGAATTTTCAAGTGTTTTCTTTTGGTTTAGGTATGTAAAATAATCTACTACATGTTCTTGAAGTTGTTTGAGATGTCATTGTTCTTAATGGACTATTTCGGGAATGTTGTTTCCATGAACTTTAAATGGTTCGAAGCCTTGAGAAATGACTTGTTTATGCTGTTATTTTCATGAACATATTGTCTACATGTCGAACTTGCTATTGATATTGTGAATAAGAAGATAAAGTACAATATAACAATGGAAAGTTGTCGTTGTTGTTGGATTGTTGGGTTGTTTGAGTGCGGATTAGGTCATTAATAGGAGGTTGTAAGTCCTCCAATTTTGCTTAGTATCATGCTGGACATGTTTTTAAGTTAACTAATGTATGATAATGGGGTTGAAGGACGCTAAAGGGATTCAATTCGAGCTTGCCGCTCGTCGTGATATGTTGATGCCTTGTTTTGTACCCTATTGTTGATGTTGTTCTTATTGTATTCTCTGGTTTTTGTTGATGGTATATGTATTGGAGGAAGCGCTCGTTACAGGGGAGATTCTACCCAAATTTACATAAACGAGCTACTAATTTAAGTTGCGGACTTAGCCTTTACTCAGCACTGATTTTGAATATCCTTATGATATGGTGGATTGAGTTGAGTTGTTTGAAGAATTGCTTGGAATGTATTAAGAACTCAAAAGATTTAAGGTATGTTAAGGCTATCTCTTCTTTTCTTTTGACATGATCCATATGATACAAATGCACAAGTTTCATAAATGACTCTATTCATAGAAATAATAGGGGTGCCTATGTTCTTGATTTCTCATGTGTCCTATTATTATATCTTGTGTTCATGGGTCTCAGAAAATACGTGACTTGATAAAGTTTATCTGAACGCATAATGATCCTATGACATTCCGTGACATCTTATTGACTTACGTCTTATGCATTGCATTCATTTATACATGTATATTGACCCAAGACTAGATGGTGTAATATACGCGTATACTATATGTATATGGGTTATGGGAAAATGTTATGTCATTATATACGCACCACCACCTAATTAGCTGGTATACACTGATGATTTCTCCCACAAAGGCTGAGATGATATGATGGGATGCCCTTATAGGCTTGATGATGTTATGTACACATATACCTATGCATGATATGACATTTGTATGTATATGCATGATATTATAAATGTTTCATGATTCATAAAGCTATTCAGACTTGCAGGTTGAGTTCTTCACTCCATGCTTCTTTTATGTCTTTTGTATACTTCTTTTATGCCTTACATACTCGGTACTTTATTTGTACTAACGTCCTTTTTTGCCTAGGGACGCTGTGTTTCATGCCTACAGGTCCTGATAGACAGGTTGACGATCCTCCTAGTAGGTCATCAGCTCAGTGGAAGGTGTTGATTTACCACTTGCTCCGGAGTTTCCTATTTGGTCAATATGTTTTGGACATGTATAGATTTGCATGGCGGGGCCTTATCCCGGTCTTTATGACATTTATATACTTTTAGAGGCTTGTAGACATATGTCATGTATATGGATGATTGTATAGCCTTGTCGGCCTATGTTTTAAGTGTAAAAATGATCATTTCGATCCTATAGGCACATATGTCACATGTATAAGTTTGTATATCATGTTGGGTCATCCTATGTCGAGTATTCTGTTATGTTTTATTATGATTATCTCATGAAGACCCTGCTGGCCCACTTACCCATGATGGCATAATAAGAAAGATACATTACGTTGGTAATCGGTTGAGTAAGGCACCTGGTGCCCATCGCGGCCCCGCGGTTTGGGTCATGACAAACTTGGTATCAAAGCAGTTTTGTCCTAGGGAGTCTACAAGTCATGTCTAATAGAGTCTTGTTTATGGGTGTGTTTGCACCACACTTATAAGCAGTAGGCTACCAGGTATTTAGGACTGTCACTCTTTCTTCTTACTCTAGATCTGTGGTAGAACTTAATTGTAAGAATTCAAACTCCTAAATTCTACTTTATTCGTAATACAATGATACCTACATCCAAAAAGATAATTGGTAAGAGATTGAATGTGGCTATGGAATAGTTGAGTCAAAGGAAATTGATTTTGTATCATGCTTATGATAAGTAAATGTGAGGTCTTCAGCAGATCATGCGTGGACTAAGATGTGTAAGCTTCTTGATAAGGAACACTAAGGCATGAATATCTATCCACCTATATGGTTTAAAGCAACGAGAGAATCAGAAGGTTGATACAAGTTTCAACAAGTAAAAGAAGCAAGATGAAGAATGGTACAAGGTACCCGTTAGTGAAGGTTATTAGTGTTTACAATTCAGGCCGAGAAATATAAGCATTTTGAGTTACTTTCAATACTAACATAGATATATATAATTGGCCACACCTATCTCAGTTTGTTCCCTATGGGAGCTAACATATATAGTTTAAGAGAAGGATGGGATATCGGGATCCAGCTGGGGTTAGAGTAACCCAAATAGTAAATGGATTGTTATCATTAGCTAACATTTCCAAAGGTTAGTGCAGTTGTGGTAATAGATCTCCTTGTAAGATACCCAGATGGTGCAATCTAGAATAGTACAGTCAGATATGAATATTAGAATGTTTTGAAATTTCAAAAGGTAGGTAGTAGAATCCTAGAAGGATAAATATTTACCCTAGAAAAAAGATATTGTTAGGCAACTTGGAGAGCCAGTAACATTAAGCAACGTGAGCTAAAAGTGAATGAACGTTTTGTTGAGGTTTTTAGAATAAAGTGATAGAAAGAAATATTAGCCGGAGAATAAGAAGAGATTTAATGAAGCATTATGAGTAAGATGTTATAAATGAGTGATAACGGTAAATCAAAATATGACAAAATGATAGAGTCTATAGTCAAGTGAATGAAAGGACAAGAGGTGACATACCTTGAGACAATAAAATTGTATAAGCCATAAAGTCATACCCTAATTTCGAGAAATGAGTTGGTGAATCGAACATGTTACTAGAAGGCTAAGTAAGAGTCCCAGAGTAATAGAAATAAGTATGGGCTAGTAAACAAGATAAATTGAATATGAATTAGGAATTAAAAGATTTGATAATAGTCGGCATTGTGAGAATTTCAAAGATAGCGTTCCGACAATAATAGAATGGACAACAAAAGAATAACCTTTAAAGTTCATTTAGGAAGACGTCATCCTAAAGCAAGCATTGTGAGCAGAGTTAAGCTTAAAGGACTAAGTGTGTCAGTTACACTAGGTGTCACCATTGTGCATAAGGAATTCAGTTAACCCTGGTACAAACGGGGTATGATAATGTGAAAAGACACCAAATATGAAGAGGTAAAACATCTATAGGTAGATCATCGTAGCAGTAAATCTTAGTACTCCCCTAAAGAGGGAAAAATGGTGTGATGTGGTATTAAGTCGGAGTTAAGTGGTTCAGGTAACTATGGAAGGGTAAAAGAAGAATGTGGTAAAAAGATGAAAGGGATGAGGTTTCATTTATTTAGATTTTACAGATATGTCGCGACTCTAGAACATTATGCAAGCACGATGCTGGGGAGAGGCAGTAAGAGTTCCTGACCAGGATGTTATTGATAATAAGTGTGAATGGACACTTGATACAGCAATATCCAGTGCGAGAGGTAAGTTAAGACAAAGGACATATCCCAAGAAAGATTACGCGAAATATAGATATGAGAATGAACCAACGAGTAGTTAGTAGTTGATTAAGGAAGAGTCTAGTTATGGATAAATAAGAGGATACAGATAAATCACCAGATCATGCAAGATAAACGTAGTGAACCCCAACATAGGAAATTCAATCTCGTAGATATGACATCATGATCCTTAAGAAATATTCAAATGGGAGTTGGGGTTGTTAAAGGTACCGTATAGGTGTTACAAAAATAAAAGAGAGTGCCACAAGGGAGACATTCAAAATTTCAGTTCAGAAGCAACCCTACGAGCACAAGGGCGCAGAGGTAAATACCTATGAATAATTATAGATGAGTAAGAACATCAAAAATTCCTTTGGGCAATAAGCTCCCAGCTTTGTAGGAGTTAGAGGATCTGCCCTAAGTACTACAACGAAAAACTAGCTGATGAAATAAGGAAGAAAACTTCAACCTAATCATAGTAACTTGAAGAAGAAATGGTCTTGTAACAACATTCTCACTACAATATTGTATGCAGTCCATAAGAAAGTGGCACCTATCGTTACTAATGAACGAGAAGTAAAATCATAAGTAATATTCAAGATCATATGGGGTACATGGAATTCCAGTATTTGTGGGTAATAAGATAAGCCAAGTATTCATGCAACAGGTGGCAGAGCGACAAGAAAAAGTAATTCCTTACATTTAAAGACATCTGAGAAGGCACGAAAGAAAATTTATGGTGTTAGAAAGTTAAAGGAAGGTTGCGAGTAGTATAAATAGATATGTGTAGGTTGCAAGCTAAAGTATCATAGAGTGACAAGGTTTTAGATAGACAGGAGTAAGGATAAGAAAAGGTGAGTGAGAAGGTGATGAGAAAGGGTATGTCATCAAGATTAAACCCATCAAAACAGGAGAGCTAATAGTTTTCGTAAGTTATAGAAAGCTCAGTACATCCTGAATAAACTCGAAGGAGTCTAGGACTATGAGCAACTAGAAGAGATGAAATGCTGCCCTGGTAGTAGAATAAGGGTGTAATGGTGATATATAAGAGGATGACGTTTAGGTCTTTAATTGAGTAATGATTTTAAGAAAAGGGATTTGATGAATTTCACGGGATTAAAATACCCCCATAAGATGAATCACGTTGGGATGCTATGGAATACGATTATTGAAGTATAGTATCGTCCCTAGGTGGATTAGGCAAATCACTTCATATGTTCCCCGATGCAATGTGAGTCTTAGTGACAATGTATTACGTAAGAGGTTTCAAGTTATCAGTTACAAAGTATAAGATGAGATTAGGCCATCATTATTAAGATGAACAGTAATAAGGAAGCATTAAAGGACTTAGATTTATACATATAGGATAAGCAGCGAGAGAGTAACCTGGAGCTGGGTAGATGGCCTCAATAATCATAAATCGAAGTAAGTGTTATGGTACAGTATGACCTACTTAGATGTAGTAAAGGAATAAGGATAGATAACTAAGGCTATGAAACAAAATATAGCAATAGTCATAAGTTCGACAAAGTACCGAGCGAAGAACTTCAGTACACCTATAGATGCCCAAAGGGACATTTTATTAAAGTTCTATATATGTTCCCAAAATGAGGCCTAAATATTGACTAAAAGATGGAGGAAAAAGGAGAGAAGAGTCGATAGGCGCACATATAAGGACAAAGTCGTACACGTTGCATGGCAGAAGTAGCAATAGTTAAAATATTAGAAGAATACTAACAATAAGTCATGGTGTGAGAAACAGGCTTAAAGGGGGAATACCCTGGCCTTTGGATTTATTCAAAGAAAAGTTGCCTAGATGGCAAGGACAGTATTAAAATATTCATAAGATCTATGGGTTATGAGACTGATAAGTGCATCAATCAACATTCGAGGTCGAATGTTCCAAAGGAGGGAATGATGTTACACCCTATGTTTTCATACGTAAGAGTACATCGTAAGTCAACTAATGTAAGCTCGGAAATAAAATCATATTTAAAAAGTTTATAAAGTAAGTTAATCATGTTACCGTGGAGGTTACAAATATTTAAGATAATGAATATCACCTACCAAAATGGTTGAAAAGCTTAGAAGCTAAACAAATTGAAGAAAATAAGTTTCGTCGAAAGTCGGCAATTTTAGAATGTTATAACATGCACTTTAGGGGTGACACTAGGATGCTTAACATTATATGGAGGTAATTTTATGAGTTATTTTAGTCGTATGATAGTCGTGTATTATGTTTTGATGTCAATCGAGTTATGGAACAAAAGTTAGCAAAGGTCATCACAAGTTGCAGTCATAATGTGCTTAAAACTAGGTCAAATGTAGCTGCGTGTTTCTCCCAATATACTTGCAATTAAGGGTACATATCCAATTGAAGCTCTACGAGTATAGTTTCTAATGCATTAAACCGTTCGTCGATATGGCATTGGAGTAGAGAGATATTTGCGTTTTTACGAAACCGCACAAACAACTCTCAATGGGACCCACTTAGGCGGTAGTCAACCTACTTCATTTTATAACTATTTGGATGCCTATGTTTTTCTCATTTTAGACTCAACTTCGTCTACAAACTTCTCCTAACCCTCCTGAATGGATACCATAAGGGTTTGAAGTGATTCCAAAGTAATTACACCATATTTCAACATCAAAAGTTACTTCTAGTGAAGAACAACTCCTCTTTGAGGTTGTGTTGTTATTAAGGATGGTTGTGGACTATGTTGGGCTGAATTTTCAAGCGGTTGCTGCAAGTTTAGGTATGTATAATACTCTACTACATGTTTGTAACGACCCGATCAGTCGTTTTGAGCATTATCACTTTTCTCGCCAGTTCTCGGGAATGACTAGCCCCATATGATGTATTATTACTTATTTAAATCCTCGATTTTGGTTTTCAGGATAGTCAGAATAGATTTGGAAGAACAATTCTCAGCTTGAAGCTTTAAACTTGAAAGGTTTGACTAAGTTTTGACTTTTTAGTATTCGATCTCGGATTTAGATTTTTATGATTTAGTTGGCTCCGTTAGGTGATTCTGGATATAGGAGTGCGTCCGGTTTGTGATTTGGAGGTCCGTAGTAGAATTAGGCTTGAATTGGCGAAATTGAGAATTTGGTGATTTCCAGTCGGCCATGGAAAATTTGATATCGGAGTCAGAATAGAATTCTGGGAGTTGGAGTAGGTTCGTAATGTCATTTGTGATGTGTGTGCAAAATGTGAGGTCCTTCGGATGAGGTTTGATAGGTTTTGGCATCGGTTGTGAAAGTTTGATGTTTCAAGTCCATTAAGCTTGAATTGGTGCACGATTCATGTTTTTGTTATTGCTTGAGGTGATTTGAGAGCTCGATTAAGTTGGTATGGTATTTTAGGACTTGATGAAACATTTGGTTGAAATCCGGAGACCTCGGGTGTGTTTCGGGTGAGTTTTGAGCGAGTCTGGGCATTACCGGAACTCAGGCATGGTTCTGGTGCTTAATTTTCGCTGAGAGCGAAGAATTTTCCGCTGAGGGCAGAATTTGGGGTGCCGATGGCGGAATTTGGGGCGCTGAGGGCGGAATTTGGGAAGAATCCGCAGGTTCGTTGGTCCGATTTCGGAAGCCTATATCGTTTGATCTACAAGGAATTTGGAGATGATTCAAAAACAAAATTTGTATCCCTTCGCGTCTAGTTTCCAGAAAGGTAAAGATATCATCATTTGGACATTTGTAGGGAAAGTTATGGCCAAAAACAAAGGCCTGTCTGTGCAGCCACCAAAAGCGCGGTCCGCGAGGGCGGTGGTTTTTGGCTGTCTGCGGAAATGAAAATATGAGAAGTGCACTATAAATATGTGATTTGGGGTTTTATTTCATATTTTAACCTAGAGAGCTCGGGCTTTAGCGATTTTTCAAAGGTTTTTCAAGAAATTCATGGGGGTAAGTGATTCTAACTCGGATTTGGCTACAATACATTAATCTATCATTGATTTTATCATTTGATTAGTGATTTGGGATAAAACTTTGGGAAAAAATTGTAGAACTTCATAAAATAAACTTTTTGAATTTGAAAGCCTATTTTGGGAAGGTTGTTTCCATGAGCTTTAAATGGTTGGAAACTGATAACGAGGGATTTTGACGTGTTTCATGCTCCTTCTTGTTTACGTTTGATTATAAATTCTTACAAAATAGTCCCAAAAGTCTCATAAGTTGTGCTTGATTGCAGGTTTGATCGACAAAGTGACAAAATGTCAAAGAAAGGCTCAAAAGGAGTGAAACCTGCTCAAGTACCAAAGACAAGGCAAACTAAGGACAAACAGGCCTAGTGCAGCCGCACTACACTTTATGCGGTCCGCAATAGGGGATTCAGAGAACTGGCAAATCAAGCTTCTAGGCAGTGCATCCGCAATCGATCTTGCGCGGTCCGCACTGAAGGCTCCGCGGCCGCACTACCATTTTGTGCGGTCCGTGGAGGAGAAGATCAGAGAGATGTCCAGTGCTAACTTCAAACCTATGCGGTCCGCAGTCATGTTTGTGCGGACTGCGCTAGTTGCCTCCGCGGTCGCAGTCGATTCTGCGCGATCAACAGAGCCTGAGTTTAGAGAGCCAAAACTTCAAGTCCAAGAGCCTAGTGCGGCCGCGGTCCATTCTGTGCGGTCCGCACTGACCCCGTAGGGGCATTTTTGTCCAGTTTTTTCAGCTTAGTATAAATAGAACATTTTTTCATTTTTAGGGTATCAGTTATTTCCAGAACGAAGCTGCACTCGTGAGAAGCTATTGTGTAGCCATTTTTGGCATCTTAACTTAGATTTAACGATAGATTCTCTGTATTTACATTAGCTTTTAATTAATATGTCATGTTCTTCATCTATTTCTCTATATTCTTCTTCAAGCATGAGTAGCTAAACCCATTAGCTAGGGTTGTGGCTTAACCCTAGTGTAGGTAATTGATGGGTGTTGCCATCTAGGGTTAGATTGACTATGGGTGGTTGCTATTTGGGTCAATTTTATGGTTTAATCTATGAATTGGCGGTTGCAAACACTGGTTTGTGCTAAGTTGACTTGGCTCTTCTTGAGAAAGAGAGCCTAAGTCACAAAAATTGACCCAACAAGGAATTGGGATGTACTCAAGAGAATTGATAGTCCCAATTAAAGGGTTAAACCTAGAGAGAGTAATTACCCGACTTAAACCCTAGTTGCTTAAGCTAATTTGCCTACCCATTTGGTCTCGAGAGAGTCAATTAGGCAAAATCACTCTCTCTACCGAGAGGTGTGAGAGTGGGTAAAATTGTGCAACGGTTATAGCATATTTCCCCAATCATGTCAATCGAACCTTAGAAGCATTTACCCGTCAATCGAACCTAGGTGAAAGTCACTACCCTAGTGCCTTTCTATCCATTAGATACAACTCTAGCAATTTTCTCATTAGCATAATTTAGTTCTAATTAGTAGTTGATAATATTAGTTTGTTAAAGAAAAATCAAAAGATGTTTGAAAGTGACATTTGGAACAATTACACGACTCTAGTCTAGATAGATACTCAACTCCCTTCCTAGCTCTCTGTGGAATTCAATCCCGACCCTCATATCGGGTAAAAGCTATTGCAACCCTCTCTTCCTACTTTGTAGTAGTGCGGAGTTGGTAGCGATCACTTTTTGGCGCCGTTGCCGCGGAGCTAACGGTTTTGGCTATCTATTTAGTTAGTTTTGTGTATTCTTCTTCTTTCCTTCTTTGTTACTTACTTGTTTGTGTCATTACTGAGGTACCAACATGGCTTTAAACAACGCTAATGACCCTCTTGGAAACGTGATAGCGGGGGAGGAGGTAGATGACCTTGATCAAGATGAGGTACCTCTTGCACCTCAAGGTCAACGGAGAGGCCGGAATGCCAATGCTAATCCAAATGACAATATTCCAGACCCTCCCCCGGTTCCTCCAAGAGTGGCTCCCAGAGTATTACCGAACCAGGGCTACGTAAGTGCTATTGTCCCACCCCGAATCCGGGCGGGTAACTTTCAGATAACCAATGTGATGTTGACCTTACATGAGCAGCGTGGGTACTTCACGGGCGCTGCAAATCAAAATTCCTACAAACATCTCAAGGGGTTCGTAGATACATGTTGGGGGAGCAAGTAGACGAATGTATCCGAGGATGCATTGAGATTGAGACTTTTCCCGTTCTCATTTCGGGGAAAGACATTGGATTGGCTCGAGAGACTCCCCAACCATTCCATCACAACTTGGGATGAGTTGGTGGATAAGTTTATTGCCAAATTCTTCTCGCCTAGTCATATGGCGGCACTTCGAGATGAAATATTAGCCTTCAAGCAAGAGCCAACGGAACCTTTGCATGAGATTTGGGAGCAGTATAGAACGATGGTGAAGGAGTGCCCAAATAATGATATGACCGAGGCTATGATCCAACGAACCTTCTACCGGGGCATAAATACTACAAATCAATGCATTGTTAACCAATTGGCTGGGGGCAATTTTATGAAGCTTTCTTATGAGGAGTCATGTGATGTACTTGATAAAATGGCGGACACTTCTTCAGCATGGCAGAGTAGAGCAAATGTGCCTCAAGGTGACCCTACGGTTATTCATTTGCACAAGAATTACATGATCACGGGCAAGCGATAACTGAGCTTACTACTACGATGAATCAATTGGCTAAGGCACAGTTGCAACAAGTTCAGAATCCTCGCCAAGTGAATGTCATGAAGGGTGTTAGTATGCTTGTCAACAAGAGAAGGCAAAGGAGGCAACAAAATCAGGGAAATTCTAAGCAATTTGTTGATGAATGTGATGGGTGTCAAAATGATGGTTATGATGATCAAAGTAAAGAGGTATAATATGTCAACAACTATCAAGGCAATAGAGGAAACTCTTCAACCCAACAATGATGACCCCAAGGAAATTAGGGCAATCAACAACAAGGTGGTGGCAATTGGAACAACAACAACCAAAACAACAATTGGGGTAATCAGAACAACAACAAAGGCAATTGGAATGGAAATAACAACAACTGGGGAAACAACAACAATCAAGGTGGGTGGAGCAACAATGGAAACCAAGGCAACCGGGGGCAAGGCTTTCAAAGGACCCCAATGTACCAACAACCAAACAATCCACCCCCTTTCCCTTATCAAGGTCCTAGTTCTTCTAGTAATGATATAGGTAGAATTGAAATGATGTTCGAGCAGATGATGAAGAGGAATGTGGATTCTGATGCACAGTTAGCTTCTCACAACACCTCTATCCGAAACTTGGAGGTCCAATTAGGCCAAATCTCTCAGTCATTGAATACTCGCCCGAAGGGTTCTCTACCAAGTGATACAGTAGTGAACCCAAAGGGTGGGAACAATCATGTTATGTCGGTCACAACAAGAAGTGGGAGAGGCAGTGATGTGAATGCCTCTAAGCAAAAGCAAGTCATGGATGATGATGTTGAGTTGCAAGATGACGAAGTCCCTTTGGTAGTTGAAGATGTGGTTGATGAAAATGTGAACAATGAAGTGAGGATTGATATTGAAGAAGTCGAGGTGGAAATCCAAAATGATGTGAACCCGTCTAAGGAACACATAATTGACATGCCGGAGCCGGTTGTGCCAAAAGCCAAGGCTCCTTTGCCAAGACCACCTCCACCTTATCCTCAAAGGCTCGCAAAGCAAAAGAATGATAATCAGTTTAAAAAGTTCATTGACATGATGAAGAGCTTATCTATTAATGTGCCTTTGGTGGAGGTGCTTGAAAAAATGCCGGGTTATGCAAAATTCATGAAAGACTTGGTTACAAAGAAGCATTCTATGGATTGTGAAACTATAAAGATGACTCACCAAGTTAGTGCTATAGTGCATTCAATGGTCCCGAAGCTTAAAGATCCCGATGCTTTCACCATTCCTTGCACCATTGGGAGTGCGGATTTTGCCAAGGCTCTATGTGACTTGGGAGCTAGTATCAATTTTATGCCCTACTCGGTTTTCAAAACTTTGGGTATCGGGCAACCTAGGCCAACCTCAATGAGACTTCAAATGGCGGATTGATCGAGGAAGCGGCATTTGGGCATTATTGATGATGTGCTTGTCTGGGTGGACAAATTCATATTGCCGGCTGACTTTGTGATTTTTGATTGTGAGGTGGACTATAAGGTTCCTATTATCCTGGGAAGGCCTTTCCTTGTAACGGGGAAGGAATTGGTTGATGATGAAGTGGGTGAGCTCACTTTCCGAGTGGGAGATGAGAAGGTCATCTTTCATGTGTGCAAATCTATGAAACAACCCAACAGTACCAAGGTATGCTCTTTTGTTGACCTTGTTACAGCAGTGATAATTGATGAGACCAGTGCAATGATCAACGTGGAGGACCCATTGGAAGCCGTATTGTTAAATCTTGATGTCAATGAGGATGCAAGTCGAGTGGAGTGCGTGAATGCTTTACATGAAATGGGCTCTTATTCTTATGAGCCTAGATAACTGTTTTTGGATCTTGAAAACCAAAAAACTCCACCAACAAAACCATCAATTGAGGAGCCACTGGTGTTGGAGTTGAAACCACTTCCTCCACACCTCAGGTATGAATTCGTAGGCTCAAACTCTACTTTACCAGTTATTCTTTCTTCTTGCCTTACTAACATGCAGTTTGAGGCCACTTTGGGGGTGCTTCAAAAGCGGTAAAGGGAAATTGGATGGACTCTAGCTGACATTTGGGGAATAAGCCCCGCATTTTGTATGCACAAAACTAGCTTGAAGGATGATGCAAAGCCTTCCTTGGAGCATCAAAGAAGATTGAACGAGGCTATGCAAGATGTGGTGAAGAAAGAGGTGATCAAATGGTTGGATTCCGGGGTTGTGTACCCCATTTCTGATAGCTCGTGGACTTCTCCGGTGCAATGTGTATCGAAGAAGGGTGGTATGACTGTGGCGACCAATGACAACAATGAACTTATTCCTACTCGGACAGTCACAGGTTGGAGGATATGTATGGATTATCGGAAGCTAAACAAGGTGACCGAAAAGGACCATTTCTCATTGCCATTCCTTGACCAAATGCTTGATCGTCTCGCGGGGCGTGCTTTTTATTGCTTTTTGGATGGGTACTCGGGGTATAATCAAATCTTAATTGCCCTGGAGGACCAAGAGAAGACCACCTTTACTTGTCTATATGGAACCTTCACTTTCTCTCGCATGTCGTTCGGATTGTGTAATGCTCCGGCGACATTCCAAAGATGCATGATGGCTATTTTCACCGACATGGTAGGAGATATATTGGAGGTCTTCATGGATAATTTCAACGTGGTTGGTGATTCCATTGAAGAATGTTTGGGTAATTTGGATAGAGTGTTGGCCCGGTATGAAGACACAAACCTCGTACTCAATTGGGAAAAATGTCATTTCATGGTTGAAGAGGGTATAATGTTGGGTCACAAAATCTCAAAGCATGGAATTGAAGTTGACAAAGCCAAGATAGAGGTGATTTCAAGGTTTCCTCCCCCCATTTCTGTCAAAGGGGTGAGGAGTTTTCTTGGGCACGCGGGTTTTTACTAGAGGTTTATAAAAGATTTTTCAAAAGTGGCACACCCCTTGTGCAATGTCACGACCCAAACTGAAGGGCCATGACTAGCACCCGACCACACTTGTCGAGCACCAACGTACATTTCATCTAACCTTCATTATTATCTTTTAGGGCTGACGAGATCAATATAAATAGTAGACCTAGATCATGGACAACCAGCAATAAAATATGACGGCATGAACATACATAGCAGGGGATGACCAGACAATCAAGAAACTACATATAAGGTATGAGCTACCATGCTACTATGAAAGACTATACAACAAAAACTAGCCGACAAGGCATACCAAACTATACATGAGCCGACACCTGTCTATGAGCCTCTAAAAGAACATAAGTGTTGCAACATAGCCGGAACAGGGCCCCGACATACCCATAATGTCTATAACAAAAATTGCATACCAAGACCAAGGCAAGTCCGGAGAAGGGATCTCGCCAATCACCGCTGAACTGGACAGTCTACTGTGGTGGGGGAGCTGCACCTGCCTGTCTATCAGGACCTGCAGCACGACATGCAGCGTCCACAAATAAAAGGACGTCAGTACGAATAAAGTACTGAGTATGTAAGGCAAGGAACCATAAATACGATCAGTAATGTAAGCAAGGATAGAGAATATACAACCTGTAACATCTTAGTACCTCTGAGGGCTACTTACATGAAATGCATGATACATATGTATAAATACATAAACCTTTAAAGCATTCGCCTCTGTGGGCATCATCATCATCATATCGTACCCGGCCATAATAGGCTCGGTAGAATCGTACCCGGCCACGTGGAGCTCGGTAAAACCCAACTGATCAGTGGTTGCACAATAGGTGCCGTACCCGGCCAACTATAGCGTGGCTCGGTAGAGTAAAATAGATACATATATATAATGCATGCTCGACTCATGGAATCACATTCTAAACCTTTCGGAGTGACGTAAGGTCGGTATCCTCTGTACACGTTATTAGGGCTAACTCTTCACTATGAACCTTATAAGAATCAGGAAGTACCAACAACATTGATAACATATGAATAAGAGAAGCAACATTAAAATCAATCGCTCCATAAGAGGGAAAACAATGTAAGTACTGCTAGCTTCTAAGAGTAGAGTATCTTGGAAGCTCGTTCATTACATTATGTACAATCGGAGTCGTGCAAAAGAAGGAAAGGGATAGCCTAACATACCTTGTATATACTGCCCCAATCTCAAGCTATGCAATTGTCAAAACTCCTTAGTCTACAATAAGAGAAACGATACTATCGTTATCATTTAAGCGTCATAACTATTATGTATCGACCACAACCTATTTTACGATGAAACGGACAGCACCTCCCCTATATATATGACCTCACACCATTCAAAACAATCACCAAACAGCCCAAACAACATCAATAATAAACATATTGAGCCTCCCAAAATAGTCCACACACAGCCTAATCACTCCATACATACGACGACCACCGTAGTCGTGTCAAACAACCTGGAAATGTTACGAATAACTATCAGCCCATAACCCTACATATATATGGTGTTTCTCCACACCCTTCCTCCTCCAAAACTCCACAAAACAGTAGTAAAATACGCAGCCCAACAGCAACGCAAAACAGTCCACAAAACAATAACATTACTACCAAGCCTTTCGATATATATTTCACAAGTTCTAGCTTCAATGGCTTAGCCGCAACTTGGATAATCTTAAATACATATAGAGTAAGAGGTTCCTTACCTTTATACAGAAAGAACAACTCCAATTTGACCTTAAATTTCCATGAAATATCCCTCCAATGCTGCCACAACAACAAAAAAGCGAAACTAGCGATCAATTAGTGTTTTTCGGCACTAGAATCACTTTAGAAGGCTTGAAATCACCTAGGATTGATATTAAGAACATGAGGGAGTATTTACAGAACATAAAACCTTTAAAACAACCTCCCACACGAGTTGGAACGACACAAAAATGAGCAACAACAAGAAGAACAAGAGACTTACTAGCGCCCCGGAATTCCCGACACTTGATTTGTGTTGTTTGCCCTTTTTTGGGTCTTGAATCTTGAGAGAACCTTGAGAGGATGTTCTTAGGGTTATAAGGTCTGAAAATAGTGAGAAGAAATGACTTAAAATTGGTTGGAGGCATCCTATATAGGTCTAAATATCTTAAACCGCCTTAGTGGGCCCCATAGAGAGGTGCTTGGCGCAGTCTCGCGAAAATGCAAATATCTCTCTACTCCGAGATCGTATCGATGAACGGTTTAATGAGTTGGAAACTAGACTAATATATCTTTAATTTGGTTGGAATATCACCCCATAATTCCTTGTAAATTAGGTGAAAAGATTAGAAATATTTGACCTAATGTTTAAGTAAAATTATGAACCTAAGTTGAGACAACTTTTGTCGACTTTTGTTTCATAACTCGTTTGACTTCAAGACTTATGATACGAATATTATATGAATAAAATACCTTAATAGATGACCTCTTGAGTGTATTAAGAACTGCTAGATTTACCTGAAAATACGAGTTACAACATCCTTGATTCATTTAACTTCTAATACTTGTTAATCACCCTTATACACTCTTGTATCACTTAAGACCAATAGGATTGACTTCTTATCATCTCAAAGATAATTCCTTCTTGGATTTATGTTAACTAATATATGGCATGAACTAACACATGTGGATATGGGTTGTAACACCCTCCCCCCTTAGGAACATTCGTCCTCGAATGTAAGGGTTTATGGGGAGTTTAAATCATCGTGGATTTCAATGGAAATTTCCGATCAATTTACTCCTATAAAATGGTCACTAGCAAAACTTGCAAGAAATTAAGCCCAACATATGGCTTCACAAGGCTACACAAAGCATTATGCATATTTACATTATCTACATATCACCATTTTGTATTAAGGAGGAGTATTCTCAAATTATTGCTTACCTCATAGAGCCGTTTCACCTTCCAATGTATCCTGTCTTCCACCAGCATCCTTGTTATCTTCATTCTGGAATAGGTAAGGGTATTTAGACTTCATCTCCTCTTCTGCTTCCCATGTCATTTCTTCCATATTTTTGTTCCTCCACAATACTTTGACGGAAGCTACATCTTTTGTTCTCAGCTTGCGGACTTGTCGATCTAATATCGCCACTGGCACTTCTTCATATGATAGGTCCTCTGTAACTTGTACATCTTTGATAGGGACGACTCGAGAAGGGTCTCCAATACATTTCCTCAACATAGATACATGGAATACCGGGTGGACAAATTCCAATTCGGATGGCAATTCTAACTCATAAGCAACCTGTCCAATTCGTCGAAGAATTTTATACGGCCCGATATACCTTGGACTCAGCTTACCTTTCTTCCCAAAACGCATAATACCCTTCATTGGTGAGATCCTCAGGAAAACCCAATCACCAACCTCAAACTCTAGATCACGACGTCGGACATCAGAATAAGATTTTTGCCTGCTTTGTGCCGTCCTCAATCGCTCCTGTATCACTTTCACCTTCTCAATAGCTTGGTGAATCAAATCTGGCCCATATAATTCTGTTTCACCGACTTCGAACCATCCAACTGGTGATCTACATCTTCTCCCGTATAGTGCCTCGTATGGGGCCATTTTAATACTGGAATGGTAGCTATTATTGTAGGCGAATTCTATGAGTGGAAGATGGTCATCCCAATTTCCCTTAAAATCTAGAACACATGCTCGTAGCATATCTTCCAGTGTCTGAATGGTACGTTCAGCCTGTCCGTCAGTCTGCGGATGAAATGCAGTGCTGAGATTCACTTGTGTGCCTAAACCCTTCTGAAAAGACCTCCAAAAGTTAGCTGTAAATTGAGCTCCTCGGTCTGATATAATAGATACCGGCACACCATGAAGCCTAACAATCTCCTTGATATACAACTTCGCATAATCTTCAGCCGTGTAAGTTGTCTTAACTGGCAGAAAATGGGCACATTTTGTAAGTCGATCAATTATCACCCAGATGGAGTCAAACTTATGATAAGAGCGAGGTAATCCAATAATGAAGTCCATATTAATCACCTCCCATTTCCAGGTCGGAATCTCTATATTCTGAAGCAATCCACCGGGTTTCTGATGTTCTATCTTTACTTGTTGACAATTGGGACACTGGGCTACAAATTCTGCAATAGACTTCTTCATGTTATCCCACCAATACTGCTCCTTGACATCATGATACATCTTTGTCGAGCCGGGATGGATGGAATATCGGGATTGATGAATCTCATTCATAATCTTCTCTCGCAACCCTGCCACATTAGGCACACACAATCGGCTCTGGTATCTCAGTGCCCCATCTTTTCCGATCCCAAAAGCCATACTTTTACACTGTTGAATGCTTTCTCTTAATCGTACTAAGATAGGATCTTCATATTGTCGTGCTTTTACCTCGGCTACCAAAGATGATTCTGATGTATTCTGTACAGTAACACCTCCGTCATCAGAGTCTAACAATCTGATTCTCATATTGGCTAGCTGATGAAGCTCTTTAATCAACCCCCATCTACCTGCCTCAATATGTACTAAGCTTCCCATTGATTTACGGCTGAGAGCGTCTGCCACAACATTGGCTTTACCGGGATGATACAATATCTCGACGTCGTAGTCTTTCAATAATTCAAGCCACCTACGCTGCCTCAAATTCAACTCTTTCTGCTTGAAGATGTATTGTAAACTCTTGTGATCTGTGTAGATGTCAACATGGACGCCGTATAAGTAGTGCCGCCATATCTTCAAAGCATATATTACTGCAGCCAATTCCAAATCATGGGTTGGATAATTCTTTTCATGCTTCTTCAATTGTCTTGATGCATAAGCAATCACATTCCCACGCTGCATCAATACGCACCCCAAACCTATACCTGAGGCATCCAGATGCCCGCGAACTCTGACCTGGACCAGAATAGGATCGATCATATCGAGGCCTCTGAAACTGTGGAGGAGCACTAGCTACAGGTGGCGCCGAACTCCTCGAAAACTGTGGCCTGATGCGGCCTCTGAAGTCATCAGAATACCCTGCAAATCTCGCCCTCTTATGCTGGCCTCTATCCTGCTCCCTAACTGCCCTCTGCTGGCGCTTACGATCCTCTAGGGTCTGGGCATAAGCTTGAATACGGGAAATATCCATGCCCTCCACCAAGGAGGCTGTCGTACACTCATTTATCAGATGTGGTCCCAACCCATTCACGAACATATGCACCCTATCACTCATCTCGGCCACCATATGGGGAGCATACCTTGCCAAAGAATCAAACTGCATATTGTACTCTCGCACACTCATATTACCTTGTCTAAGGTTCAAGAACTTATCAGCTCTAGCTCGTCGTATCTCAACTGGCAAGTAGTGACGAAGAAAGGCCTCAGAAAATTCCTTCCACACAGCTGGAGGAGCGTTCGGACCCCTGGATCTCTCCCAACTATCATACCAGAGAATCGCTAAATCCCGTAGCCGATAAGAATCCAACTCTACTGCCTCTGTATCACTAACATACATAACTCGAAGTGTACGATGAACCTGGTCAATAAAAGTCTATGGGTCCTCCTTGGGGTCTAATCCGGTAAACACTGGAGGGTCTAAATTAATAAAATCACGAACTCTTGTACTAAATGGTTTATCAGCAGCACCTGTATTCTGCCTCTGAGCTTGAGCAGCTACCAAGCTAGTCAACAACTGCAAAGCACTCTGCATATCCTGGTCTGTAGTGCCAGACGAAGGAACTGGAGGCTGGTGCCTTCTAATATCCTCTGGAGGAGATGGAGTATATGAGGTATGAGAGGGCATCTCACTCTGAGCCTCACTTTTTCCTGCTCTGGCTTGGGGCACCTGACTGGTACCCTCTCCCGCTCCTGTATCAAGCCGTCTACTAATTGTTTGCTTCCTAGTCGAAGTCATCGCTGAAAGAAAACAAGGTGAATATTAGAGACAAACACTTACGACTCAACTCTACGCACGATCTAGATTTAGGAAGAAGGTAACAACCCTAGATGTCATGTAGCCTCCTGATTATAAATGTGGCGCGCTACACATCCATAATCAAGACTCTACTAGACACGTCTCATAGACAACCCCTAGGACAGACTTGCTCTGATACCAAGTTTGTCACGACCCAAACTGAAGGGCCATGACTAGCACCCGACCACACTTGCCGAGCACCAACGTACATTTCATCTAACCTTCATTATTATCTTTTAGGGCTGACGAGATCAATATAAATGGTAGACCTAGATCATGGACAACCAGCAATAAAATATGACGGCATGAACATACATAGCAGGGGATGACCAGACAATCAAGAAACTACATATAAGGTATGAGCTACCACGCTACTATGAAAGACTATACAACAAAAACTAGCCGACAAGGCATACCAAACTATACATGAGCCGACACCTGTCTATGAGCCTCTAAAAGAACATAAGTGTTGCAACATAGCCGGAACAGGGCCCCGACATACCCATAATGTCTATAACAAAAATTGCATACCAAGACCAAGGCAAGTCCGGAGAAGGGATCTCGCCAATCACCGCTGAACTGGACAGTCTACTGTGGTGGGGGAGCTGCACCTGCCTGTCTATCAGGACCTGCAGCACGACATGCAGCGTCCACAAATAAAAGGACGTCAGTACGAATAAAGTACTGAGTATGTAAGGCAAGGAACCATAAATACGATCAGTAATGTAAGCAAGGATAGAGAATATACAACCTGTAACATCTTAGTACCTCTGAGGGCTACTTACATGAAATGCATGATACATATGTATAAATACATAAACCTTTAAAGCATTCGCCTCTGTGGGCATCATCATCATCATATCGTACCCGGCCATAATAGGCTCGGTAGAATCGTACCCGGCCACGTGGAGCTCGGTAAAACCCAACTGATCAGTGGTTGCACAATAGGTGCCGTACCCGGCCAACTATAGCGTGGCTCGGTAGAGTAAAATAGATACATATATATAATGCATGCTCGACTCATGGAATCACATTCTAAACCTTTCGGAGTGACGTAAGGTCGGTATCCTCTGTACACGTTATTAGGACTAACTCTTCACTATGAACCTTATAAGAATCAGGAAGTACCAACAACATTGATAACATAAGAATAAGAGAAGCAACATTAACATCAATCGTTCCATAAGAGGGAAAACAATGTAAGTACTGCTAGCTTCTAAGAGTAGAGTATCTTGGAAGCTCGTTCATTACATTATGTACAATCGGAGTCGTGCAAAAGAAGGAAAGGGATAGCCTCACATACCTTGTATATACTTCCCCAATCTCAAGCTATGCAATTGTCAAAACTCCTTAGTCTACAATAAGAGAAACGATACTATCGTTATCATTTAAGCGTCATAACTATTATGTATCGACCACAACCTATTTTACGATGAAACGGACAGCACCTCCCCTATATATATGACTTCACACCATTCAAAACAATCACCAAACAGCCCAAACAACATCAATAATAAATATATTGAGCGTCCCAAAATAGTCCACGCACAGCCTAATCACTCCATACATACGACGACCACCGTAGTCGTGTCAAATGACCCAGAAATGTTACGAATAACTATCAGCCCATAACCCTACATATATATGGTGTTTCTCCACACCCTTCCTCCTCCAAAACTCCACAAGATAGTAGTAAAATACGCAGCCCAACAACAACGCAAAACAGTCCACAAAACAATAACATTACTTCCAAGCCTTTCGATATATATTTCACAAGTTCTAGCTTCAATGGCTTAGCTGCAACTTGGATAATCTTAAATACATATAGAGTAAGAGGTTCCTTACCTTTATACAGAAAGAACAACTCCAATTTGACCTTAAATTTCCATGAAATATCCCTCCAATGCTGCCACAACAACAAAAAAGCGAAACTAGCGATCAATTAGTGTTTTTCGGCACTAGAATCACTTTAGAAGGCTTGAAATCACCTAGGATTGATATTAAGAACATGAGGGAGTATTTACAGAACATAAACCCTTTAAAACAACCTCCCACACGAGTTGGAACGACACAAAAATGAGCAACAACAAGAAGAACAAGAGACTTACTAGCGCCACGGAATTCCCGACACTTGATTTGTGTTGTTTGCCCTTTTTTGGGTCTTGAATCTTGAGAGAACCTTGAGAGGATGTTCCTAGGGTTCTAAGGTCTGAAAATAGTGAGAAGAAATGACTTAAAACGGGTTGGAGGCATCCTATATAGGTCCAAATATCTTAAACCGCCTTAGTGGGCCCCATAGAGAGGTGCTTGGCGCAATCTCGCGAAAATGCGAATATCTCTCTACTCCGAGATCGTATCAATGAACAGTTTAATGCGTTGGAAACTAGACTCATAGATCTTTAATTAGGTTGGTATATCACCCCATAATTCCTTGTAAATTAGGTGAAAAGATTAGAAACATTTGACCTAATGTTTAAGTAAAATTATGAACCTAAGTTGAGACAACTTTTGTCGACTTTTGTTTCATAACTCGTTTGACTTCAAGAATTATGATACGGATATTATATGATTAAAATACCTTAATAGATAACCTCTTGAGTGTATTAAGAACTGCTAGATTTACCTGAAAATACGAGTTACAACATTCTTGATTCATTTAACTTCTAATACTTGTTAATCACCCTTATACACTCTTGTATCACTTAAGACCAATAGGATTGACTTCTTATCATCTCAAAGATAATTCCTTCTTAGATTTATGTTAATTAATATATGGCATGAACTAACACATGTGGATATGGGTTGTGACATGCAAGTTGCTAGAAAAGGATGCAAAGTTTGTGTTCGATGAGTGATGTATACAAGCATTCAAGCTTCTCAAGCTTAAGTTGAGACGTTGCGATTGGGGCAGTTTTGGGTCAAAGGATCAACAAGATGTTTCATCCGGTGTACTACGTAAGTAAAATCATGAATGAGGCTCAAGGGAACTATACAGTCACCGAGAAAGAGTTGTTGGCTATAGTGTTTGCAATGGAAAAGTTTCGACCATATCTTATGGGGGCCAAAGTTATAGTGCACACCGATCATGCCACTCTTAGGTACTTGATGACAAAGAAAGACTCCAAGGCAAGATTGATGAGATGGGTGTTACTACTTCAAGAGTTTGATTTAGAAATCGTGGACTGGAAAGGTAGTGAGAATCAAGTGGCGGACCACTTGTCCCATTTGGATGAGGAGGGGAGGACTTGTGATGGCCTTGAGATAAATGATTCATTTCCCGACGAACAACTCCTTGCGGTGTCAATGAATGATATGCCATGGTTCGCTGATGTTGCCAATTACCTTGTGACTAGAGTAATCCCGTGTGAGCTCTCTTCTAACCAAAGGAAGAAGCTCAAGCGGGATAGTTTGGATTTCTATTGGGATGAGCCATACTTGTTCAAGATTTGCACGGATGGTGCAATTCGCAGATGTGTCCCGGAGGAAAAACAATTGAGTATCTTAGAGGCTTGCCATTCTTCACCCTACGGTGGCAATCATGGTGGGGTGAGGACCGCCTCGAAAGTTCTTAGTTGTGGATTCTATTAGCCCACCTTGTTCAAAGATGCCGATGATTTTGCAAAGGGTGTGACAGTTGCCAAAGAGCGGGCGGAATTTCAAAAAGGGATGAGATGCCTCTCAATACCATTATTGAAGTGGATATCTTTGATGTTTGGGGCATCGATTTTATGGGTCCATTTGTTAGCTCTTGTGGGAATACTTACATTCTCGTGGTGGTTGACTATGTCTCAAAATGGGTTAAAGCCGTGGCTTTGCCTAACAATGAAGCCCGGAGTGTTGTTGCATTTCTTAAAAAGAGCATCTTCACAAGGTTTGGCACTCCTCGTGCGATTATTAGTGATGGGGGGTTTAACTTTTGCAATAATGCTTTTGACACATTGCTTTCCAAGTATGGTGTCAATCATAAGGTTTCGACCCCTTATCATCCTCAAGCTAGTGGTCAAGTGGAAGTCTCCAACAGAGAAATCAAAAGTATCTTATCAGAGACGGTCAATGCAAATAGGACCGATTGGTCGAAGAAGTTGGATGACGCTTTATGGGCTTATCAGACAGCTTACAAAACCCCGATTGGTATG
This sequence comes from Nicotiana sylvestris, assembly GCF_000393655.2. Classification (NCBI taxonomy): domain Eukaryota; kingdom Viridiplantae; phylum Streptophyta; class Magnoliopsida; order Solanales; family Solanaceae; genus Nicotiana; species Nicotiana sylvestris. The sequence continues at coordinate 96,505,440 of NC_091061.1, forward strand.
TCTCTGTATCGGTTGGTCCTTAGGAAAGCATGCCATCTTCCAGTTGAGTTAGAGCACAAGGCCATGTGGGCTTTGAGGAAGTTGAACCTTGAATGGGATGTCGCAGCTAATCTGCGTGTTGAACAACTCAATGAACTCGATGAATTTAGATTCCATGCCTACTCCAGTTTGTCCTTGTATAAGGACAAGATGAAGTACCTTCATGACAAATATGCTCTTGGAAAGGATTTCAATGTAGGTGATTTGGTTCTCTTGTTCAACTCCCAGTTACGTCTTTTTCTGGGAAAGCTCAAATCCAAATGGAGTGGATCGTTTGAAGTTGTGTTTGTGACCCCTTTTGGTGATCTTGATTTGAAAAACAAAAATGGTGATGTCTTTAGAGTTAATGGGCACCGGGTCAAGCATTATCTTGAAAAGTTTGATGACAGCCACGTGGTGGCACTTCTTCATCTCAAGTGATGTGGTAATATGTGTCGTGCTGCGACGTTAAATCAGGCACTTCTTGGGAGACAACTCATGTCTTTTTCTTCTTGTTTTCTTTGATTTTCTTTGTAGTGTAGATTGATTTTTGTGCTAATTGGTTGTGAGATGTGCAGGGATTGTATTGATGTAGTGTAAAACATGATGGAAAAATTGAAGAAGTCTCTGAAGTTGCCAGTGCGGCTGCACTGGTGTGACCAATGTGAGTACTCTCTGAAGTCTGCCACCGCGGCCACATTGCATTTTGTGTGGACCGCGGTGGACCTCTGCGGCCGCAGTCTTTTTTGTGCGGAACGCAGAGGTTGCCTTCTCAGACCTTTTCTAAATAAAACCCAGCGCGGACCGCAGTCTATTTTGTGCGGCCACGCTGGTAGGTGAGTATGGGTCCCAGTAGTTTTCTATAAATAGACCCCAGGGACCCCTGTTTATACTTTTCGCAAATTTTACACTCATAAAGACTAAACACTGTTTATCTTGAGCCTTGACCGTGATTGCTTGTTTTCATTGCATTGTTTACATTCCTCTTACAACCTGGTACATTAATCTTCCCCTTTGCTTGTTAATTTTGTTCATTATAATTAATTTTTCATTTTTTTCTTAGCATGTATTTCTTCCATCTCTCGTATTCTCTTCACTAGATTAGTTAGATTAGTTAATTGTTAGTTTAATTAGGCTTAGATAGTACAAAATGGACTGGGTAAACATATGGAAACATCAATTAGGGACAAATTTAGGCTTAAGAGCAAAAATCTCGAACCCTAACTCAGTGCCATATTTAGGCACACTCTATGGACCGCGGTCGTGTTTGTGCGGTCCATGGTGCCCTTGTGCGGTCCGCAGTACCACTTTGTGCGGACCGCGGTGATGAACTTATGCAAGGTGACCTTAAGCCCAGTACGGCCGCACTGTATTTTGTATGGTCCGCACTAGCCCACTGCGGTCGCGGTACCAGTTTGTGCGGTCCGTGGTGGTCAGATTCAGAGTGGGGTATTCTGAGTCCAACCCCTGTGCGGACCGCGGTTGTTTCTGTGCGGTCCGCGATGACCCCAGTGCGACCGCACTCCTTTTTGTGCGGTCCGTACTGGCCTGTTTCTGCAACTATGTCTACAACTGTCTGTTTCTATTCTGCAATTCTTATTGCACTTATGTCTCACTGTCTCTTCTGATACTAACAATGTTAGATGCTTGTGCTTGCAGACAATGGTTAAACAATGAGGTAAAGGCTCAAAACAACCCGGCCGAGGTGATTCCTCCCGGGGAGGGAAGCAAAAGTTGGTAAAACTCACTCCTCAGGCTAGAAAAAACATAAAGAACATGAGGAAAGCAATTAAGGCAGCTGACAGAGCCTGTGATCAATCGGGGAGTGAGTACTTGCCTTCCCAAGACATCTCCTCCGACTCAGTTCCAACTCATTTCGTCTCCAACTTCGGATTGAGTGATGATTCCCCTCCATAATCACCCATTGCCCAAGCTTCAAAGCATATACATTCTGAGTCATCTGAGGGCTCAGCAGCCGGCAGTAGTGAGTACTCCACCTCCCCCACAGCTTCATTATCCGGGGAGAGTGCAGACGGAGGTGATGAGGGAGATGAGGAGGTACCTGAGAGGGGTGAACCTCAGGTTGGGGGGATTGCCCGTACTAGGAAATCCGAAGTCTTGGAGGATAGGTTTGTAAGCCAAGTAGCATACCACAAATTCAGGGAGTGGTGACTGGTGCGAAAACTAATTTTGGAGAGGAGTTTCGTAGATAGAGATTTTCTACCCCTAATCACCGATGTGCATAGACAGTTTAGAACAAGAGTGGGGTGGGAGCACTTTATAGATGACTGCGTGGAGGCAAATGAACACTTGGTCAAGAAGTTTTACTGTAATGTATCCTACATCGTCAATGGTTCCAAAGTGACCAATGTTCGAAACAAAAAGGTGTTGTTCGACGGGAAGTTGCTAAATGAGTATTTGGGGTTCAATGAAGAGGATGAGACCCTCTATATGGCAAAGTTGGAGATGGGCGAGGAGGTCCGTCCATAGTTAGCTCAGTACCTAGCAATCCCAGGTACCGTTCCGGAGTGGTTAACTATTGGGGTAAAGATACTATGGAGGACTCTTAACTTTGAGGCGAGGGGTTGGGAGACGTTTGTATGCAGCCGATTAGACCCACTTCCCATGATCAGACTCTACCTCTCCACCGGGCTGTCCTAGTTGCTTCCATCATGGCAAGGTACCCCATCAATGTGGGGAATGTGATGTCCCGCATCATCTCTCTTGTGGGTACTGAGACTGATAGGAACTACCCTTTCCCCAACACCCTGACCATGTACTTCAAAGATTTGAAGGTAGAAAAGAGGCGGTTTGACATCAAGGTAAAGGCTATAGCCCCATTCTCATGGTATAGTCTGAGGGGACCAGACAACCCCAAGGACAAGAGCTACAAGGCACCCATTTCTGCCCCAACTGGCCAGTCTGAAGAGCTAGTTGTGGTAGAGGCCCCCATTGAGCCTGCCTCCACCTCTACTGAGATGCCTCCCGAACCCTCCACTTCAGATATTCCTCCAGGCCCTTCCACATCATCGGGCCCAGAGATTCCATCTACTCGGGCCCATCCTATCACTGCCCACCGGCTGAGCCAGACGCTTTAGAGTTTAAACAACTAGATGTATACTGCATCATCCAAGTTGTCTACCTTGACCTCCACCATTGCAGCTCAGTCGGCCCCTCAGCCAGCACAGGTCCCACAGTCTATAGAGGATGCCTTGAAGAAGATAACTAAAAACCAGGAGAAGATCCTCAATACCCAGGCTGATTTGGCAAAGGCAGTGGATTCATATGGCAAGGCTCTAAAGGAGCTTGCCAAGGAGCACAAGAAGCTTCGCAAGACACGGGATTCCAAGGAGTCCGTGAAAGAGCTGAGGGCGGATGTGGATAGACTGAAAGCAGACCAGCTGCCTTTAGACTTATTATTTGAGGACCAAGATCCAATAGCAGTGCCAGTAGCATAGCCATAATAGGAGCAGTCACAACGACCTCCGAAGAGGAGGAGGATGATCCCGAGCGTAGATGATGCCATCATCCAGTTGGCGGACCCACCAGAGGCTTCCTCCAATCACCCACAGGATGTATCTAATACACAGCCTGTCCAGGTCCAGGCCCAGGTCCTATCAGCTGAGCAGTAGGATACTGGGAACTAGTCTGAGGTTCCCGAGCATACAGAGGACCCAGAGACTACCCATGATCCGATGCATACGGACACGGCTTAGGGAGTCTTCATATCCTTCCTTTATTTTATTTTTGGTGCTTATTTAATTTAGTTGTCATTGGGGATAATGCCAGCTTTTATTTGAGGGGGTGCACTCTATATCCTTGGATGACTGTATATATACTGATTCAGTTTATGCTTTCTTGATTTTCATTTGGTCTATATATAATTTTATATTTAGTTACTTTTAACGCACTTTTTATCTTTCATTTGGTCTGTCTATAAAGTTACATCATTGTATATACTCATTCCTCGTTGTATATTCAAATCCCCTATTGCATATATTCATTCTATTTTCGCAAAACCTTTCTCGTCTTTAGCTTATTATTCATGTTAACAGCTTTTTGTTTCGTTTTGACGCTTTCAATAAACCTTTGGTTTTCTTAATACCACGGTTCTTTCAAAAAATGGAGTATTGTGTGAACCGAGTGACTCTTCCCGATGATGGATGGCGTGACAACCTTCTTAAGGGTTTGAGTCCGTTTTTGTTTTTGTTTTTGGTAGTTGTAGTTAAGGGTACCTTAAGCAAAGCTTCACTTGGGCCTAGCACATTTTCCTTTGATCCCATGGTCAAAGACAAAACATTGTGTTTAGGATGGTGAAAGTCGTGACCTTGAGACTCTTGTGTTGGCCAACAATCATCAAGTGGTCTTTCGGGACCATTGTATGCTCAAATTGTGTCTAAGGTTGTTGTGGGCCCCTGACTCTATGTCTTTAGCAATCCTTTAGCTTGTGTGGTGAGAAATCGAATTGTAAGTCCAAGTCCTGAGCCATTGGTCTAGAACTTGACCTGAATGTTTGTTGAGGCGAAATCTTAGGTGAAATTTGACTTGAGAAGTGATTATAGGCTCTCCTTGATCCAAATGATAGTCAAACAATTCCATAGCCTACCAATGATATGATCCCTAGTAAACCCTTTTGAGCCTTAAACCTTTTTCTTTCAGAAACCATGATACAAGCCTATACCCGTTCTAAAAAATACCCTCTCTTGGCACCCAATCTTTCCTTAAGCACATGGCAAAAGTATAAGTTTGGGGGGAGAGACGATGAAGGGAACAAAGTGACAAAAGGTACAAAAGTGAAGAAAAGGAAAGGCAATGAAAAAGAAAGAAAAGAAAAAGATAAAAAGAAAACTCAATGGGAAAAAGAATAAAAAGGGATTCAAGAGAAGAAAAAGAAAGAAAGGTGTGGAAAGTTGAAAAAGGAGAAACGTTTTGAATTGCATAAGAAAGAGCGACAGTGTGTCTCTCTAACCCCTTATAAAGAAGTGAGAAGACTCAACGAGTCAAGAAAACTGTGCCAAATCAATCAAAAGAAGTGCTTAAGGGAAGATGGAACTCACTTGAACAAAACATTTCCTACCCTGAACCAAAAGCCTTCACAATGACTCCACAAAAGCCCTATATGATCTTGAGTTGAATAAAGCTTACATTAGTGGATACTTACATAAAGGGCAAGCATATGGTACTTAAAGCCGGACTTGAGACCTTTTCTTGAGAGAGATGAGTGAATTCCTATTAACCTCGGTTTGTGCGCCAATACTCCAAAAGGTGAGGTTTGCTTAGGGAGAGTTGATGATGTGTGAGTTTGGGTTTCACAATGACCAAAGTAATTGAGAGAGCTCTTTGATGTAATGAGTAAACTCTTAATTCTCTTGTATCACACTTGATACATGGTTTTTCAAAGGTTAAATGTTGTTAATGATCCATTTGTATTGAGGGAAATTGTTAGTCCCAATTGATGCTAGCTGAGGCTGTTTTAGGATAGCTGAAAATACTTGGATTTTTCCTTAAGGGGTGGGTCTTATTTTATTTGCTTGAGGACAAGCAAAAGCTTAAGTTTGGGGGAGTTTATAATGAGGGATTTTGACGTGTTTCATGCTCCTTCTTGCTTACATTTTGATTATAAATTCTTACAAAATAGTCCCAAAAGGCTCATAAGTTGTGCTTGATTGCATGTTTGATCGACAAAGTGACGAAATGTCAAAATCGGCTCAAAAGGAGTGAAACCTGCTCAAGTACCAAAAACAAGGCAAACTAAGGACAAACAGGCCTAGTGCGGCCGCACTACACTTTGTGCGGTCCGCACTAGGGGATTCAGAGAACTTGCAAATCAAGTTTCAAGGAAGTGTGGCCGCAATCCATCTTGCGCGGTCCGCACTGAAGGCTCCGTGGCTGCACTACCATTTTGTTCGGTCCGCGGAGGAGAAGATCAGAGAGATGTCCAGTGCCAACTTCAAACCCATGCGGTCCGCGGTCATGTTTGTGCGGACCGCGCTAGTTGCCTCCGCGGCCGCGGTCTATTCTGTGCAGTCCATGGAGCCTGAGTTCAGAGAGCCAAAACTTCAAGTCCAAGAGCCTAGTGCGGCCGTGGTCCATTCTGTGTGGTCCGCACTGACCCTGCAGGGGCATTTTTGTCCAGTTTTTCCAACTTAGTATAAATAGAACATTTTTTCATTTTTAGGGTATCAGTTATTTCTAGAACGAAGTTGCGCTCATGAGAAGCTATTGTGTAGCCATTTTTGGCATCTTAACTTAGATTTAACGATAGATTCTCTGTATTTACATTAGCTTTTAATTAATATGTCTTGTTTTTCATATATTTCTCTATTTTCTTCTTCAAGCATGCGTAGCTAAACCCATATCTAGGGTTGTGGCTCAACCCTAGTGTGGGTAATTGATGGGTTTTGCCATCTAGGGTTAGATTGACTATGGGTGGTTGCTATTTGGGTCAATTTTATGGTTTAATCTATGAATTGGTGGTTGCAAACACTGGTTTGTGCTAAGTTGACTTGTCTCTTCTTGAGAAAGAGGGCCTAAGTCTCCAAAATTGACCCAACAAGGAAATGGGATGGACTCAAGAGAATTGATAGCCCCAATTAAAGGGTTAAACCTCGAGATAGTAATTACCCGACTTGAACCCTAGTTGTTTGACTAATTTGCTTACCCATTTGGTCTCGAGAGAGTCAATTAGGCAAACTCACTCTCTCTACCGAGAGGTGTGAGAGTGGGTAAAATTATGCAACAGTTATAGCATATTTCCCCAATCATGTCAATTAAACCTTAGAAGCATTTACCCGTCAATTAGCCGCCTAGGTGAAAGTCACTACCCTAGTGCCTTTCTATCCATTAGATACAACTCTAGCAATTTTCTCATTAGCATAAGTTAGTTCTGATTAGTAGTTGATAATATTAGTTTGTTAAAGAAAAATCAAAAGATGTTTGGAAGTGACATTTGGAACAATTACATGACTCTAGTCTAGACAGATACTCAAATCCCTTCCTAGCTCTCTAAGGAATTCGATCCCGACCCTCATATCGGGTAAAATCTATTGCAACCCTCTCTTCCTACTTTGTAGTAGTGCGGAGTTGGCAGCGATCAGAAACCTTGAGAAGTGACTTGTTTATGCTGTTATTTTCATGAACATATTGTCTACATGTCAAACTTGCTATTGGTATAGTGAATAAGAAGATATAGGACAATATAATAATGGAAAGTCGTACTTGTTGTTGTTGGGTTGTTTGAGATTGGTGATTAATAGGAGGTTGTAAGTCCTCCCATTTTACTTGGTATCATGCTGGACATGTTTTTAAGTTAACTAATGTATGATAATGGGGTTGAAGGGCGCTAAAGGGATTTAATCCGAGCTTTCTGCTCGTCGTGATATGTTGATGACTTGTTAATAAAATATTTTGTACCCTATTGTTGATGTTATTCTTATTGTATTGCTCTAGTTATTGTTAATGGTATATGGTATTGGAGGAGGCCCTTGTTAAAGGAGAGATGTGTCCCAAATTTACATAAACGAGCTACTAGTTTAAGTTGCGGATTTAGCCTTTATTTAGCACTGATTTTGAATCTTCTTATGTTGTGGTAGATTTAGTTGAGTTGTTTGAAGTATTTTTGGAAGGTATTAAGAACTCAACGGATATAAGGTATGTTAAGGCAATCTCTTCTTTCCTTTTGGCATGTTCCATATAATACAAATGAAACGAGAAAACGCACAAGTTTCATAGACTCTATTCATAGAAGTACTAAGGGTGCCTATGTTCTTGATTTCCTATGTATCCTATTATTATATTGTCTGTTCATGGATCTCAAAAAAATACATGAGTTGATAAAGATTATCCGAAGGCATAATGAACTTATGACATCCCGAGAGATCTTATTGACTTACTTCTTATGCATTGCAATCATTTATATATGTACAATAACCCATGACTACATAGTGTTATATACGCATATATTATATGTATATGGGGTATGGGAAAAGGTTATCGCATTATATACGCAACGCCACCTGATCAACTGCTATACGTTGATGATTTCGCGCACAGAGGATGAGATGATATGATGAGATGCCCTCAGAGGCTTGATGATGTCATGTGCGCATATACCTATGCATACGTATATGTATGACATTGTAAATGTTATATGATTCATAGAGCTATTCAGACTTACATTTTGAGTTCTTCACTTCATGTTTCTTTTTATATATTTTATATACTTCTTTTATGCCTTATATACTTGGTACTTTATTTATGCTGACGTCCCTTTTGTTTGGGGATGTTGCGTTTCATGCCCGCAGGTCCCAATAGACAGGTTGACGGTCCTCCTAGTAGGCTATCAACTCAGTGAAAGGTGTTGGTTCACTCCACTTGCTCCGGAGTTGCTTATTTGGTCTGTATGCTTTGGATATGTATAGATTGGTATGTCGGGGCCTTGTCCCGGCCTTTATGATGTTTATGTACTCTTACATGCTTGCAGACATATGTCACGCTTATGGATGATTGTATGGCCTTTTGGCCTATGTTTTGAGTGTACAAATGATCATTTCGATCCTATAGGCTCGTATGTCACATGTATAAGTTTGTATATCATGTTGGATCATCCTATGCCTTATGTTTTATTCTGATTATCTCATGACGGCCCTTCTGGCCCACTTACCCATTGATGTTTGGCTATAATTCCATTTTTTTAGTGCATTACTTACTTTATATTTTGGGAGTGAAATGCTAAATTATACTATATTTGTACTTAATTGAGTCTATTTTATGTGTAGGTGCGTTGAAGATGAAATAGGGATTAAAGTACAGATTTTTATGTGTATTTTATACACTACAAGAATGGACAATGATAATTTATTGATTATAAGCGTTATAATACCTATGGAGTAATGATTGAATAGATAAAAAGAAACATTGCAAAGGAAGGTGCAAAAGAAATAAAAACGAGAATGAGAAAGAGTTGAAATGTTAGGCAGCATGAATTATGCAAAGCATCAGGAGACGCGAGATTTGAAGCTCGCTATAGAGCATGTGGAGCGAGCTACTTAGCTCGCGATGAAGCTGGAGAGGCACGATCAGTAGCGAGCATGTTCTGGATTTTTAAAGCTTATTTTGTCTCCTATTTGATTTTATATTTGGTTATTTCGTCTGGACTTTTTCCCTACACATATAAATAGTCACTAAACACCAATTTTGAGAGGGGAGACTGAGATAGGACCTAACTTTAGGCGAGGGGAGAGCACAGAGCCGCCGTGGAGGCCGGAATTCGTCAAGTTCCATCTTTCTTCCACCAAACTTAGTAATTTTTATATTTTTTTGTATGATTTTTTGTTTGGCTACCATGTCTATGTGGAGCTAAACTTCATGTTCTAGGGTTATGGTTCTTTCATGACTATTGTTATTCGTATATTTATTTTGATTTCAAAGTTTATCATATTAGTTTATTTATTCAATCATACGCTTAATTATTTGATTGTTTGATCACTAATTGAATACGATCTACGAATCTAGAACTGAAATCGAAAGTGGGAATCTAGATTGCACATAGGATTGAGTAGAGCAAGTTCTTGAACCTGGGCATCGGGAAATGGATTCGCGGTTAATAGAGACATATACCTAATTGTCTTGCTTGGTTGATATACAAGAATTATAAATGCGTTCTTGTTCGTTCTAATTCCATAAACATATAGGCGTTAGGTTATCTTGAATAGATGAGTAAGAACTCGACAAATTCTTATGAGCGATATTAACCTTGTCAGCGAATAAGCTAGATAAATTTGTTACACTACTAGAAAATATACCTATGGCAACAGTCATTGTAGCAACAGTTTAAAAACCGTTGCTATAGAATATAAATGGTGACAGTTACAACCGTTACAATAGCATTTTGGTGATATCGGCACACTTTTGCTATACAACTGTTGCAATAGAAATCTGTAAACCGTTCCACTAGGTTATTTAAACTGATGCAATAGCTTTTAATCGATTACGTGAAACTGTTGCAATATCCTTAAAAACCCGTTTATATATCATACATAGTCGTTGCATTAAATTAAATAGTAACAGTTTGGACCATCGCATTAGATCTAATTGTAACAGTTGGAAACCGTTGCAATAGAGCAAAAAACATATTTCATCAGAAAGAGAAATAACTGTTGCCATAGATAGTACTATAGCAATGGATGCAGAAACTGGTACAAGAACCATCGCGTCAAAACTATTGGCCCGCAAGAAATGGAACGGTTGCATTATTGTTGCAATAGACCTACTGTAACGGTTTGCATGTCTTTAACAATGGATTTTCCAGCGTTGCAATAGGGTAATTTTCCATTAGAGTTAGTCAATTTAATTAAAGAATATAATAGGATTGTTAGATAGTCCATAATCCTAGATCGTTTTTATCACATTGATAACATAAAAAGCTGCTCTTACTTTGTTCAGAGTTCATTATTTATTTTCTTTTTATTTTAATTAGATTAGAATCAAATATTTCTAGGTTTAATTCTTGTTAGATACTTAGGATAGTCTAATTTAGTTAATAGTTAATCACAAGTCCTCGTGGGTTCGACATCCGACTTTTAGTCACTTTATTACTTGACGATCATGTATACTTGCGTGTGCATTTGGCCGGAACAAGTTTTTGGCGCCATTGTCGGAGACTTAGAAATTAGCTATTTTTCTAGATTAAACTTTTAATTTTATCCATTTTTTTGTATATATTTATTTTTATAACAATTTGATTTTTCTCTTGGTGTGTTCATCGTTCTCTCAACATGACATCTGATGAAATATTCGGAGGTAAGGTTTTTGATGAAGACGCTTGGTTGACGGAAGACTTTTATGGTTCGTCTTTTTGGGTTTGCCATGACCTGAACACTGGGAGGTCTGAATTTGAATATGAGAGTAAGGGTTGGTATTGGGAAGAATATTCACGATTAAGGGAGTATGTGGAACGGTGTTATCTTCTAACAAAATTGGTGAATGATTGGTCGAAGTAGAGAGTTAATCTTGCACAAGAAATTGACAAATTTGACTTGGCTTTGCACAACTTGGATGTAGATTTGAGTGCAAAGGTTGATGCACTCAACGCCCAACAATTTAATGATGAGTTGTGTGAAACTGGAAAAAAATCTTCTAGACCAAATTGAGGAGCTAAAACGAGAATACCAAGCATTAGACCATATTTTTATTGAGGATGTCCATATTGAGAAGAGTGTTCTAGAGTCATGTGAGGAAGTAGATAATATTATATTTAAAAACTCTAGTGTGTGCACATATGAGAAGATACATAGTGAAATAATTCTAGAGTTGGGGCGTGTTGGTCCTCATTCTAAACATTTTTCGACATTGTGTTTGGATGAGGACATGGAAATCGGGTCATCTAAGCCTTTGGAGGAGTCAATGGAAGAGGAACATGCTGCTTACATTCTTGGATTTGTCGCGCCAGAGAGAAAAATATTACATTCCTCATATAAAGGCCAAGAAGTATAGAGTGAAAATTTGTTACTTGGCCTATTTATTTTTGTATCCCCACCAAAGGAGCATAGCCACAGACTATATGTCATGTTAGGGGTACAATTCATAACTTCGAGGTGGAGGCAGAAAGTGGTTCAAGTCGTACCGCAACGTTAAATCAGGCGTTTGTTGGGAGGCAATCCAACTTTACTGCTTTCTTTTATTTTTGTTTATTTTTTATTTTATTTTATTTTTATTTTTTTGTAGTATTTATTATTATTTTTTAGGATTATAGCATAGGAAGCAAAGGCATTGGAAGTGTGCAAAAGCAAGCTAGATGGTGAGGACTAAGTGTGGAGTGCCCACACAAAGGACGATGCCTGGTGAAAGTCTGAGTACCTTGTAAGCCGCTATTGCTTCGGCCTTTGGCCTACCAGGGAGTCTCTTTTACCTTCTTATTATTTATAGTGCGCATTGAGGACATTGCAAAATTTTAAGTATGGGGTGAGAAGATCGTTTGGGTGAGTTTATGTGCTATTTTATCTTAGTTGTAGTACCCGATCTTAAGTGTAGTAGTTTTTGTGGGAAAAAAAACAAAAAAGGTAGAAAAAATGGACTTTTCCCGATGAGGGATCTTCTAGACAGTTTTCTTGAGGGATTAAAGTCTAACCAAAAATCCAAAAATATGTCTTGTAGTTTCCTTTAGGTAGTAATAATCCCCTGTGGTTTTTCCTTGTGCATCGGTTCTTTTCCATAGGATGTAATTTGAACTGGGTAGTTTTTTCTTTTAGAGTAGATTAGAATTTAGGGAATAAATGGAGGAAGAAAGATGAAATTCCTAGGCGCCTTGACTTGTTTGATAGTAATATATTTAGGTTTTGGCATGTCTAGTATCTTCCCTATATTTTGAAGTTGATCATGATGTCTTTATAAATCAGATTGCATGTTTTATGACACCTATGTCTCATTTTCTTGACTTAAGTTCACTTTGTGCTTAATGTTTAATATCTCGTGATTTTGTGAATACTTGTATTAGTTTGAGAGTCGGAATGAAACCGTCTTTAGTAAGTCATATGCCATGTGTGGTGAGATTTTTATGTAGCCTATGTATTGTACCTGTGCCTAGAACATGGCAAGTATGTGAGTTGAAGCGAAATATTAGGTGATGCTCGGTTTGAAAAACGATTTTAGGCGTTCTTTGATTTTTTTGAGCTTGTTGCTTATCACAAATAATTTATCCCTAGTTAACCCCTTTGAGCTTATAGACTTTTATTTGGCACCCACATTACAAGCCTATACCCTTTTTTGTTCTTAAGTGTTATTTTTTTATCCTTTTATCTCTTAAAGCACTTTAATTGTAAAATGAGCGCTAAAAGGAGTAAGAAGAGACCAAGTGTGGAGTGGCTATTGCGTGGAACCAGTGAAAGGAAGAAAGGTGCACTTGTTTTGTAAAAGAATACACCACTAGCGAAAATTGCAAAAGAGAAAAAAAAATGTAGATGAATAAATCGATATCTTGTTCTTGCTAGTGGAGTGTAAATAACGATAGTGCCTAAAGAAAAAGGGAACGTTGTTAGGGTTGATTTTAGTTGTGAAATTAAAATTGCAATTGAATAATTTGCGCTTACAATTGATTATGTGATGTGTTAAAGTTCTTAGGAGGGTTAGCGACTATTCTTAAATATACCCTTCCCGTCCCTTAGCCCATATTACAACCATAAAAAAGTCCTAACTGATTTTACATCGAGTGAGCCTACATTAGTAGAGATTTATATTAAGGCAAGCTTATAGTGCCAATTGCATGCATGTGACTTCTATTGTGAGAGTGAGTGATATTCTTTGATATATATGAGTCCTTAAAATATATTTGAGCATTTGATTTGAATGTATCGATTCAACTTACTCTCTTGTTCTAGTTGTAAGGGCACATGGTCTCACAAAGAATGTGTAACATTATTAGACTCCTCTACGACGTTGGGTGTTCAAGCCATGAGTTCATTGTGACATTGAGTTGGTTTTTGAGGTTAGGATTATTATGAGCATGCTGTCTTTATTTGAATATTTTTGAAGTTTGGCATAAGAAAAAGGGAAGTGTATGCGATTGCATATGCTAAAGTTTAATTGTTGTTATTAACCATGGTCATTGGTGTAGTGTGCCTCAATTGTGTAAATATAAAGTGCTCAAGGATAGTGTGAATTGTTGATTTCTTGAGGACGAGCAACATTTAAGTGTGGGGTAGTGATGTTTTGATATAATTCCATATTTTTGTGCATTACTTATCTAATATTTTGGGGCTTTAATGCTAAACTATTCTATATTTGTGCTTAATTGAATCTATTTTATGTGTAGGTACGTTGAAGACGAAATAGGGATCAAAGTAAATATTTTATGTGTATTTTATGTACTACAAGAATGGACCATGATCATTTATTGATTAGAAGCATTACAATGTTTTATGGAGCAATGATTGAATAGATAAAAAGAAACAATGCAAGGGAATGTGCAAAAGAAATAAAAACTAGAATGAGAAAGAGTTGAAATGTTAGGCAGCATGAATTATGTAAAGCATCAGGAGACACGAGCTTTGAAGCTCGCTATAGAGCATGCGGCGCGAGCTACTTAGCTCACGATGGAGCTGGCGAGGTATAGTCTGTAGCGAGCGTGTTCCGGATTTTTAAAGCCTATTATCTCTTCTATTTGATTTTGGACTTGGTTATTTTGTCTAGAACTTTTTCCTACACATATAAATAGTCATTAAATACCAATTTTGAAGGGGGGAGACCGAGATTGGACCTAAGTTTAGATGAGAGGAGAGCACAGAGCCGCCGTAAAGGCCGAAATTCCTCAAGTTCCATCTTTCTTCCACCAAACTTAGTAATTTTTTTGTTTATTTATATGATTTGTTGTTTGGCTATCATGTCTATATGGAGCTAAACTTCACGTTCTAGGTTTATGGTTTTTTCATGACTATTGTTATTCGTACATTGATTTTGATTTCTTAGTTTATCATATTAGTTTATTTATTCAATCATGCACTTAATTATTTGATTGTTTGATCACCCATTGAATACTATCTACGAATCTAGAATTGAACTCGAAAGTGGGAATTCTAGATTGCACAAAGGATTGAGTAGAGCAAGTATCATCGGGGAACTGATTTGTTGTTAGTATAGACATATACCTAATTGCCTTGCTTGGTTAATGTACAGGAATTATAAATGCATTCTTGTTAATTCTAATTACATAGACATATAGGTGTTAGGTTAGCATGAATAGGTGAGTAAGAACTCGACAAAGTCTATTGAGCAATATTAACACTGTCAGCTAATAAGCTACATAAATTAGTTAGTCAATTTAATTAAAGAATAAAATAGGTTTGTTAGATAGCCCATAACTCTAGTTCATTTTCATCACATTGATAACATAAAAAGCTGCTCTTCCTTTGTTCAGAGTTCATTGTTTGTTTTCTTTTTAATTTAATTAGATTATAATCAGATATTTCTAGGTTTAATTTTTGTTATATACTTAGGATAGTCTAATTTAGTTAATATTTAACCACAAGTCCTCGTGAGTTCGACATCTGACTTTTAGTTACTTTATTACTTGAAGACCGTGTATAGTTGCATGTGCGTTTGGCCGCAATACCCATGATGGTATAATAAAAAAGATATGTTACATTGGTACTCGGTTGAGTAAGTGTCACGACCCAAAATTCACTAGTCGTGATGGCACCTAACCCAATCCGCTAGGTAAACCAACTAATAACTATCCAATTCCACTAAAGTCAACCAAATAATTAAATAGAGAAGTTAACTGAGTTTTATACATTCTCCAAGGACTAGTAGTACAAATCATGAGCTTCTAAGAATAGAGTTTACAAAGCAGATATGAAGAAAATACATCTTCTGTTTGAAAAGTACATAAACATAATTTTATCATCTAAGGCTATCGTGACTAAGAGGCAGCTGCAGCAGGAACACATGTAGGCCTTCAAATCCAGCAGCCATCAAACGCAGCAATATCGGCATCCGGGATTTGCACGCAATGTGCAGAAAGTACAGTATGAGTACAACCGACCCCATGTACTCAAAAAGTAACAAACCTAACCTCAAGTTGAAAGCAGTGACGAGCTGGAATATAGGGCAGGTCCAACATCAATAACCAATAGCAGTTCATAGCAGCGTAAAGCAAGTACGTAAAGAAGCAGCTCAGAGATAGAATGCTCAGTCTTTTCATATTTTTCCAAAAATAGCCCGCCTTTCAAGAATATTAGTGAAAATCCCAAATTCTTTACCGAAAACGTCATGAAATATGAGATAGTTTGAAAACTGTAATTTTTCTAAAAATCCTTTTTACAATAAATAAGATGTTTCATTTTCTTTCCAGATAACAAGTGTGAAATACCTCTCTATGCCCCATATAAATGTGTGTAAAAGTCATGAATGACGTGATACATACAGCATAAGGAAAAATGCATCTCTATGTCTGTATGTCATGTGTGCATGCCAATTCCATGTATCCCAGAGATGAATCATGTACTCACACTCTTAGAGTACTCAATCTCATTATCTCACACTTTCCACTCATCATGCTCAATCACTCGGTACTGTATATGGCCCATTTGGCCCAGGGAAGATCCATCCCGGAATATATCACTGACCATCAGTCAGTTAGTACCGAGGAAGGCCAATCCGGCACAATGGAGAAGATCCATCTCCAGGTATATAAATACTTCGGACAAGATCCATGTCCAGGAAAGATCCATCCCTCAATATAATATCATTCGTACTCACTGGAGGTGTGTAGATTCCGGAGGGGCTCCTCCAGCCCAAGCGCTTTAACTAGCCAATGAAGGCATAATCAATAATCTGCTGCGATGTGCAACCCGATCCCATAACTATCACTCATAATCAGGCTCTCTGCCTCACTCAGTCATCAATCTCCCCAGTCTCACTCACGGGCTCACAATATCATGAAAACTGACCCGGAATAATGATATGATGTATCAATAAGCAATAACTAAGACTGAGATATGATATAAATGCATGAATGTGACTGAGTACGAAATATCAATGAGATGACAACAAGAAACAACCACTATGGGTACCAACAATATTAGCATAAAGCCTAAACATGATATCTAGCATGATGTACAACTCATTTACTTTACCACATGGTGAAAATACAGATATCAACAAGAATAGGGCCACTATTCAGTGCTCTGGGAACAACAAAGTCACAATTCATAGGGTAAACGCCCACACGCCCGTCACCTAGCATGTGTGTCACCTCAACACTAATCACATAGCACATAATTCGGGGGTTTATACCCTCAGCACTAAGTTTATAAGAGTTATTTATCTTATACAAGCAAATTCCAACACCGAGCAAGCCAAATGATGCTCCAAGAATCCCATTACACGCGCTCCGACCTCCGAATGGCTCGAAACTAATCAAAAACAACTTAAATAAATCAAACAATTCTAAAGGAACCAATCCCAATCGAAAAAGGTCGAATCTTTAATCAAAAGTCCAAAATCGGCCAAAAAGCCCAACCCAGGCCCACACCTTGGAACCCTACAAACTCACAAAATCTGTCAACCCATTCAATTACGAGTTCAACCATACTAGTTTCACTCAAATCCGACTCCGAATTGGAGTTCAAAACTCAAAAATTTATATTATGAAACTTTAGGCCAAAACCCCCAATTTCTTCTTTTAAATTCATCAACAAAAAATTAAAATCGAAGATAGATTCATGAAATATAACTAAAATCGAGTAGAAAACACTTAGCCCAATTCATATGCTGAAAAGTGCCTCGAAAAATTGTCCAATTCCGAGCTCCCCAACTCAAAATATGTTAAATGCATAAAACCCTCGTTTTAACATTATTCTGACTCGTTTCGTGTATCAAAAGATCTCGAAACTCACTTTTGATACCTCCAGTGGATTCTTTGTGAAATTTTAGTCAGGTTAGGCTCTTGAATCACTCCATTTGACCTTATATTGAAGGAGATATGTTAGTTTCAATATTTAGAAATAGTGCAGATTTTTTAAATACGCAGCAGTAGCAATTTCGTAATTAATCTGAAAAGTCTGGCAACCCAATTCTTAGTAAAATGATCATAAAATTCTCATACGATGTACAAATTTGACGATTCTTTTTGTTATGGCTCCGTAATTATGATATGGATCTAATGATTTAATAAAAACAAAAATCGGATCTCATTTGTTCAATGTGGTACCATTTATGCTTGAAGAAATGATGTCGAAACATAAGAAAAATGAGCGCAACACAACCCAAACCTATCCGAAACTCACCTGGCCATTCGGGACCCCATCTAAACATACCAAAAAGTTCCATATCATAATATGGAACTACTCAAGGCCTCAAAACACACATAACAATTTCGAAACGACGAAATGCACCTCAAATCAAATTTAATGAACTTTCAAACTTTCAAAAACTCACGCCGAAACATATCAAATCAACTCGGAATGAACTTAAATTTTACACACAAGTCCTAATACATCATACGGAGCTAGTCGCGCCCCCAAACTACCAAGTGAAGTGCAAATGCTCAAAATAACCGGTCAGGTCGTTATATTCTCCCCCACTTAAACATAAGTTCGTCCTCGAACGTGCCTAGAGTTGTTCCAAAAGCCATCAAATCGCCATGTAACCTCACACTGCACATACCCGGGGGTGATCCCATGTTACCCTATCCCGTATATATTTGACAACACAACATGACTGAAATTTCTTAATCCAACCTAGCCCAAGCCTTAGAATCTAATTTACACATCCAAAATTTTCTATAAGATCAGAATCTCGCATCTACACACTGTATAAGTTTGAACAAGCTATATCAAGCCATAGACATAACTCAAGATGAAATCACATGATATACCATATAACTCAAACACTCATAGCGATAACTTCTAATCACACTAGCAGCTCATAACAACTGAATACTGGTAATAAACCTCTTATCAAATAGAGCCTTGTTCTAACACCTTCATATACTGCCAACGATGAAAGAAACACGCATGAACTCATAGTGATTCGTCAGACCAACAAGTCATGGATCCCCCTCTCCTCCGACAGGTACTATAGCAAATTTCTAAGCCAATCAACATCAATATCCTTCAAAATATACCGCAATTTGATCCGATAGCACCTATTCTAGGTACGATGACCTCATCCCATCTAACATAATCACTCTAGTGACATGACACATTAATACAGCTTAAAGCCACAACCCGTGCACCAGATAGCAATATTCCAAATGTACTCAAACCTGAAAATGCCTCAAACGAGAGGACTGTCCCGCTAGCTTAACAAGTACCATCACAACACCATGCTAAGAGCCTAGCACACACCATAGAACCAAAACACACGAATACCACACAAAAGATCATATCTCAACCTAACTTTGCTACAATGCGTGACCCATCCAAACGTTGGTCCACATTATGTACCTCGAGCCACCTTGCTCAAAATCAGTAACCACGCAAAATTCGACATCAAGCACCTAAAGTGCATTACCATAACCACGAAGAGAAAATAACACAATACCACAAATAGGAAAGAACATAGCCAACGCGCAATCAATCATGAAATAACCAAATACTCATCTCGCTCAAATTCCGCTATAACGCTCAAATAGAACCGCACCATATGTGCATATAACCAACGAATCACAACTCCTTGTGGAATAGAAGAGTAACTCATAGATCATTTTAGAACATGAATAAGCTCAATAACGACCAAATAGCACATCCCTCAGCAATAGCAGCACAAAGCCAACCAATCCGACTCAGTGTAGAATACACATCCTAATTGGCCTACCAATGGACCCCCACATCAACTCTGGTCACCACAAATAGATAAATAATCCTCTGAAAGTCCATAATGACTGAATCATAACACATACTATCACCTGGCTAGCTTCGGCCACACTTCACAGTCCACAACCATGTAACAATCTGCTCCTGAGAACTCCTAGTCTCCAAATCCATAGAACACATGAATCACCATATCTGATCCGAACTCTACCGCCTGAATGTCTAACACATCTCTCATGCACGCTCATCCCGCGAGGAATACTTCTATAATTCTTCTATGCCACAAAGCAAAATTTGAATACCAGCACTCGATCAACTAGGAGAGTGCCGTAATACCAATGAAGTATCCATAAATCAAAACACATCCTCCTTCTAAAATGTATACTCTCATCAAGCCATACCAAATAGTAATGTTATTTACCTAGTCATCAGAAACTATCCATGTTGCCTAAGGACTCATGACCTCCCCTTCAAAACTGAACCATGATCTTACACATGCAAATCTCAATCTTACACAACACACCGCATATACTATGCCATCATATGAAAAATATGAGAACTTCGTAATCCACTCTGGTTCACAAGCAACTACTCACTCAATTAGCCAAGAACTTTCCATTTTATTTCATCCGGAGAAAATCACTACACATCACATGTTCCTCATGCCAGTAGAAAATATGCATCTCAAACTGTTGTAGAAACCATCAAGAACTCTCTGAAACCCATTTGCACATAACCAAACCATCAGAACTGAATCTCTCTAACTCAACCAAGCCACGCAGGCCACAAAAACACAAGAGTACCACCACAAAACACCTGTAGAAACTCACTACCTCATAAGAACCAAAAGAGCCAATCGCATCCATTACCATGCCGATCCTACCTACGACCAAGTTGTCCTATTTATCCTATTTCCTTCTAAATTACCTTCAAATTGATACTCCTCCTTGCCATAATACCACAATCCTCAACCAAGACTCACCATGCGAGACCCTAACATAAAACCACACCGCCCTAAGGCTCATAAGTCGTTGAATGCTCTCTTAAGCACCCCAAAAGTACCACAATCGAGATACTCGCTCTGAGAAGACCTTCTGTGAATTTAAAATTGTTCATTTTTACTTTCATGATACTGAAAGTAGAATCCAAAATAATATAGATACACTGCGAGTCTCGATACCATCCAATGTAACTCTCAGTTTCTAGCCATATACAAATCCACAACATTCTCAATTGCCACGTATAAATCTTGAATTCACTAGAACCATTCTCGAGAGTCATCCACTCTGCTCAAATCTCAATTAGACTGGCCAAACGGGCCGAACGACCTGTGCCCCATTAGCACTCCAACACCCAAGGAAGTAACTCCACCTTAATGCAACCAAGTAAATTCCTGCCCCATGCCCATTACATCCTTCACCAATAATAACTCAAATCATTCCATGATTCTCATATACTCATAAAGCCTAATACAACTCATATCCAGAAATTCCCTTACTCGAGTCATCCTTGATCTCAACCTCTGCAAGTCATAACTGATTCACTATACCACAAACTGAAACTAATACGACACATAGTCGTGCAATCAACTTATCAATAGCAGACTCCCCCATTTGGCTCAAAGCCATAGATCAAAGCACACAAAAACTCACAATGCCCATACTCTATTACTACCATAATACCATAGTGTTATTCAACTAAATCCTCCATAAGTTCATGCAACACAAACCATATAATACCTCATATCATTTGCAAATATCGCATTCACCCTTGTAACAATCAAGCCCACTCTCATAAGTGATCCCAACTCAAATTGCGACACATATATTTCAATGGTAAAAGAGAACTCCCAACAAATAACATAGGGGTCACACAAACCTCAGGACAACCCGCAAGAGATAATCCAGTTGCTTCGCCTCGAACTAACATCTCCTTATACCCTTCCACGATCATAAACATTACACAATCACTTAATCTTCCTGAGTCAGAACTCATATCACGACATGAAATCTACTTCACTCCTTAACTAATCAACATGAAAAGACCATTCAACAAACCCATAACTCGGTACTATACATTAAATCAAGATGGAAATCAAGCACTAGATAGTTTTTTCTACACTCCAAGCAGACCTTTCTCGTCACATTCAACCATATGAATACATCCCACAGTCACATCATACTCATCACGTAGCCATCCAGCCACAAACTCCACCAATAGGGATACTATCGGACATTAAATCCAAAAATACGTGCTCACACAATCAACACCTCTTTGCTCAAACCACAGTCAAACCCAGCCTTATGTCCTCCAGACTGGCCCATCATCAGCATACCAAAATCATATCTCGCAATAGGGGGAAACAGTTTCACAAACATATGTCCATCCCTGCATGTCAAGCTTCTCTACCAACTGTGCCATTCCCTTTTCAATAGTGTCGGCCAGGATCTTCCCATTCAAGACTTTCCTACTTTTGAACTATGTCATCCTGTCAACTACCTCTAACTCAGTAGTTTTATTCTTCCCTCAAATATTCTTCTAAGAAATAGATGCGGTTACCTTTATGGGTTTGACAACGATCCTCTTCACTAATGGTTTCTTGACCTTGGGGGAAGAATCAGTTTCATCACCCTTATCCAATTCAACAACACCTTCAGCTAGCTCTAACTGAGTTCCTTGTTCTTTTGGTACTCTTAGCTTCTTTGTTCAGTTGCTCATCAATAACGTTTCTCTTACTCTTGGTGAGAGGAGTTCTAGTAAGAGGAACCATCTTCTTCTTTCTTTATGAACGTGTCTAAGTAGGTTTTGCTGGGGAATTCTTCTTCTTCTTTCACACCTCAGATAATGTCAGGTCAACCTCATCACTTTCAACTTCCTCATATCCTAAGAAAGGAGTTAAAAAAAGGCCTTGGTTCCTCCGAACCTTCCTCTTCATTCCCTTCTTCCAAGAGGCCATGACTGTATTTTCAATATTTATAAAACCTTCATATTCTTTACTCTCATTTTCCTTCCCACTCTCAGATTCAGAGTCCTTATCCTCACTTCCTTTTTCATCATCTCCTACTTCCTCATGATCATTGTCCTCACTCTCAGAATATCATTCTCCCTCAGTTTCCATTTGTCCTTCTGAATCTCCCACTTGCTCATCTTTTTCTTTTTCTGATTCACCCGCATTCTCCTTTTTTGATTCACCCTCATCCTCACTTTTTCTCACTTCTAAGTTGTGATCCTTCTTCCTTCCACTTCTCCCTCTATATTTGTTTCCTCATCCTCCTCATCATTAGTCCGGCTATAAGCACTTTTATCAGAACCTTCATTGGTCCCATATTCTTTCTCACCTACCCCCTCGGTCACAGACTGCTCTACAACTACTTTGACAGTCTCAAGTTGTGCTACGGTCCCTTTTTCTACCACTAATGTTTCTACATGTGTTGTGTCTTTCAAGGGTTCAACTATATCTAGAGGGGACACATCTATGGCAGATATCAACACATCAAGTTTTGACGGAGAGGATATTACCTGAGCATCCTTATCAATTACAGGTTCCCATTGATTAATGGGATCCCTAATTGCTTGTTCCCCCTTAGCAATAACATTGTCAGCTGATTTTCCACTTTTTAGTGATTTCCTGAAAGTAGCCTTGACTTTTGTGGTTTTGGAGGTGATATGTGGTATAGTCATAGTGGATTGGGTGGTTGTTTTTAGAGATGGCGGTGCAGAGGTATAAGAGTGATAATGGGTGATGGTGTAGTGATATCAGAGGATGGGGTTGAGAAGCAACGACTAATGGTGTAAATTTAACTGTCGATTTCACACTCTTATTTGGCTTAGCCTTCTCAACTTTGGATTTAGAGCAACGTTTTGAGAATGATTTAGTTTTGAGGGAGTCTGGCTGGGCTATGTCATGATGAAGAAGAGATGAGAGAATTTTCTTTGTTTCTTGCTTAGGGGAGTAGTCCTGATTTGACTAGAAGCGAGAGGGTATTGATTTGTGTTCTAACAGAACTCTAACAACGGATATATTTGACAAACAGACTTTTAGAATTAATAGGAATCTTAACTAATCCTCCTTGACCTTTGACTTTGATAACGGATAGAACTGATGCCTACTTGATTTAGGAAGTCTGATTACATCAGTAATTCTAGATATTAAATTTTAAGAACTTTTAACAAGATGGCTCGTACCTGAGTTGAAGAAGAAACTCCTTTGAAATTCCTTTGTCCTTTCCACAATAAAGTTTTAGACATAATAGGTTAATATCATAATACACCAGCATCAGTAAGATTTTCAAGTCAAGTGTGTATATTTAAAACAATTATGAGAGTCAATCAAGTATTTTTTACTTAGACATCTACGGCTCTTACCATTTTTGCTAGCCAATCATTGGGATTCAACTTAGTGAGAGGACTTAATTAATCCTAGTACCAGCTTGTTTCTTTCAAAATAAACTCTACTTAGTGCCTTAGTGAAAATGTCAACAATTTGATATTCATTTTTACAGAAATTTATTGAGATATTTCCTTTTTCCGCATTATCTCTGAGAAAGTGGTGTCTAATGTCTATGTGTCAAGTTATCTTATGTTAAAATAGATTTTTAGCAATATTTATTGCACTGGTGTTGTCACAAAAAATAGGAACACAATCAACAAAAATACCATAGACTGTGAGCTGCTGCCTTATCAATAACAATTGTGCATAACATGATGTTGTTGCCATATATTGTGCTTCAGCTGTAGATAGGGCCGCTGAGTTCTGCTTCTTTGCTCCCCTATGACACAAGGCAAGAATGTAGAAAGTGAGCTGTTCCAGAAGTGCTTTTCCTGTCAACATGAAAACCTACATAGTCAGTATCAACATAACCAACTAAGTCAAAATTTTATCCTCTTGGATACCATAGGCATAAATCAAGAGTTCCTTTAAAGTATATGAGTGTTGTTTTGACTTCCT
Organism: Nicotiana sylvestris; assembly: GCF_000393655.2. Classification (NCBI taxonomy): domain Eukaryota; kingdom Viridiplantae; phylum Streptophyta; class Magnoliopsida; order Solanales; family Solanaceae; genus Nicotiana; species Nicotiana sylvestris. The sequence goes on from NC_091061.1 coordinate 96,529,713, forward strand.
TCAAGTGCGACTCCTTGGATTTGCCTGAAATCTTGCACATAGACCCACACTGAACATAATGCCAGGCATGCTTGCAGTAAGATACAGAGGTGAGCCAATCATTCCTCTGTATAGGTTTTGTTCCACATTTTTCCCTTCTTCATTCAGATCAAGCTTTGTTACAATGTCAATAGGAGTATCAACTGACTTTGAGGAATCCATGTTGAATTTCTTCAAGAGCTCTTTGATGTACTTTTGTTGATGAATCATGGTTCTAGTAGGTGTATGCTTGATTTGTAGCCGAAGGAAAAAGTTCAAATCACCCATCATGCTCATTTTAAATTCATTCCCCCGATATTTCAGCAAATTCTTTACACGGCATTTATTAGTGGCCCCAAAAATGATATTATCCATATACACCTATACATCAAAAGGTTCTTTCCTTTGTATTTTAGAAACAGTGTATTATCTACCTTTCCCCTTAGAAAGTCATTGGTTAAGAGGAATTTTGAGAGCCTCCCATACCAAGCTCTTGGGTCTGTTTTAGTCCATATAAGGACTTGTTCAATTTGAAGACATGATAAGGAAATTATACACTTTCAAAGTGAGGATGCAATTTGAAAAACACTTCGTCTTTCAAATAGCCATCCAAAAATGCACTCTTTACATCCATCTGATATAGTGTATACTCCATATATATAGCAAACGTTGTCAACATTCCGATAGCTTCCATTCTGGCTAATGGAGCAAATATTTCGTCATAGTTAATTCATTCTTCTTGATTGTATCCCTGAACTACCAGTTTGGCCTTGTTCCTGGTGATATTTCCTTCTTATCCAGCTTGTTCCTGAACACTCATCTGCTTCCTATAACAATTCTGTTTTTTTATCTTTGTACCAGATTCCAAAACTTGCCCCTCTCAAATTGGTTTATCTCCTCCTGCATGGCAATTATTCATTTCGCATCCTTTAGGGCCTCCTTTATGTTCATTAGCTCTATCTGAGACAGAAAGGTAGTGAGTGCACATATATTTCTGAAGGATGATCTTGTTTGTACTCCTGCATTTAGATCAGTAATGATATTTTCAAGGGGATGAGAGCTTTGTTGTTCCGTGACCTAACTTATAGACCTTGAGATGGTTCAGTAGAGAAGTCGCCTAAAAGTCCAGTGACAGTGGGTACAACTTCTCCTATCTGAGTATCTATCAGAATTGTTCCCCCTTCCACTTGTACTACCTGATCACTTCCATCACCTTCTTGATTGCATGATGCTCTTTTAGATTTTTTTCTCAAATTCTCCTTCAGTTTCAGAGATCCTTTCCTCTATGAGCCCTATATCATAGTCTTCATCTTGAAAACCTTTCTCAGCCATATTGTTAGATTTATCAAAGATTACATGAATATTTGTTCAACACACATAGTTCTTTTACTAAACACTTTATATGCTTTATTATATGGCTAATATCCCAAGAATACTACCTCATCACTTTTATCATCAAATTTACCTAGAGCTTCTTTATCATTGTTGTACACACAACATTTACAACTAAAAGCTCTCAGGTAGGTGATGTTGGGCTTTCTTCCTCAAAGTAACTCATAGGGAGTTTTTCCCAAGAATGGGTCTAACCATGCACCTATTTAACAGGTAACATGCAGTGTTAACTACCTCAACCCAGAAGCTTTTAGGTAGTCCACTAGCAATCAACATAGTCCTACCCATATCTTAAAAAGATCTATTTTTTTTCCACAAAAATATTTTGTTGCGGAGTTATAGGTGCAGAGAAGTTATGTTCAATGCCATGAGTGTTGCAGAATTCAAGGAATTTAGAGTTTTCAAACTCAGTTCTATGATATGTTCTAATGCTTGACACAATACTTCCTAGTTTCTGTTGAATCATTCTAACAAACACACAAAATACATCAAAGGTTTCATCCTTAGATTCCAGAAACAAGGTCCATGTGTACCTAGAGAAGTCATCAACAATTACTAACACATATTTCTTCCCTCCTCCGCTCTTTACCCTCCTGGGTCCACATAGGTCCATGTGAAGAATTTCAAGGGGTCTAGAGGTGATGGTAACATTCTTACATTTAAAAGATGACCTTACATGCTTGCCTCTAACACATGCATCACAAAACCTTATCAGATGTAAACTCAACCTTTGCTAACCTAAGGACCATGTCCTTTGCTACCAACTTATTGAGTTGGGACAGACCGACATAACCCAGTCTTTTATGCCACAGTAGTGGATTATCTTCCACTACACTTAAACATGTATGCTCACTCTAAGTGAGAGACATAATAGATATTTTGTAGACGTTTTTATGTCTCTTACTTTTCAAAACAATTTCTATTTGTATCTAGTTTTGTGACAGTATAAATTGTTGAATTGAACTTTACTTCATTACTTTTATCACATATTTGGGATATACTAAGGAGATTATGCTTGAGTCCAACCCTGTAGTATACATATTCTATAGAATGAAATAGTGATTTACTATCTTTATCAATTCTAGTTATTTGACCCTTGTTTCCATCTTCAAAGGACACAAGGGAGAGGATATTCTTCTTTTCACCAGTCATATGTATTGAGCAATAATTGTCCAGATACCAATCTTGATTGCTTCCTCTCACTTTAACCTGCAATAAAAATCACAAATTGGCTCTGGGAAACCAGACAAGCTTGAGTCCATTTTTATTAGAAAGGGATGAACCAAGTCTGTTTTGCCAAGAAAGGCAGGACATTGAATATCTCTTTCTCATTGCCTTAATCCATTTAGTTTGAACAGAGGAAGTGACTCTTGTTTTTTCTTTTACTGCCACATGCTTAGGTAGGGCAAAAATATTTTTGAACTGAGCATGAATTAAAGTAGGACAACTATTTCTGAAATGTCCCATCTTTTTACAATGAGTGTATATCTTATTATTAGAAATTTCTACATACTTAGGATCAAATCTAGTTATAGGTTTCTTGTAGCCAATTATTGATTTGTTTGTACTGCAATTCTCATTCAGCCAGTTCAAAGCATCGGAAGATCTATGCCACTTGCTTAATCTAGGTAGTTCATACTTTGCCTTTTCAAGCTTCTCTTGTTGTGTGTCATTCATCCTATCAGCATCGCACAAACTATCCTTAAGCTCTTTTAGTTCTTCTTCACGGTTGTTTTGCAAATCACTTATTATTCCCTTTCCATTCGCAGAAACTTGTTTCTTATTAAGTGCAGTGAGCTCAAGGACTTGGTCCTTAAGTTCCTTAATCTGTATTTCAAGATCAGTTTTGTTTGATTCAAGATTTTTGAAATCATGTTTGACACATGAAAGATTGTTTACTAACTAATAATTTCCAGCACTTAGTCTATCCATTTCACTCATCATAGTTACTATTATAACCATTAGTTATTCTTTAGACTTAGCATGAATATTTTCTTTCACATTAGAGATATTTACCTTATTTGGTTTGTCTTCAGGCTCTGAATTACTCATGTTCATCATCCCTATCACTTACATAGCATGAAAGTTTTCTTTTAGATTAGAAATACTTACCTTATTTGGTTTGTCTTCGGGCTCTGAATCGCTCATAGTCATCATCCCTATCACTTCCTCTTCTGACTTGCTTTTTTTAATTGTCGTCAATGCTAACTCATTATTTTCATTTTCATAGTCAGCTTCCAGGATCATCCATATGTCATTCGCATAGATGTAGAAGGACACCTTGTAGATAGCATTCCTTGGCAGACTCCTATAAAAGGGGTCCTTTGCTTAAGCATTTTTCTGGATGATCTAGCGAGCCTCAGCATTTTATTCTTCTTCTCTTTTGATGCTCTTATTTCCATTGCTATCAACTTTTGTAAGTATGATTGGCCCGCGATTGACAATTACCCACGTGTCATAATCAGTTGCCTAAAGGAACACCTCCATACGCATCTTCCAGTTCATCAAAGGGAGAGGGTCTTCCAATGTGCATCCCTAGTTGTAGGAGGTTCAGACTCATTTGACTCGTTTGAGTCAATTAAAGCATATAGACTGATAGTCTCATCCTTTTCTTTGTCACTTCCACTATCTTCATATGCTACCAGAAAAGCTTGTTTCATGGCCTTAGTGAATCCCTCACCTAAGATTTTGCTTTTGTTTAGGCCTTAATCCTTCAACTTATCCCTTTTTTTCTTTCTCGACTCTTTATTTCGTCCAATTAATTTCCCATATTGGACCATCTTTGACCATGTGATCCATCTTGTTACACTTGTAGCATCTATCATATGAAGACTTGTCAGCCTGATTACGTTTGCTATTGCTTTCTATCTTTTGTGCGTTTCTGGAGTTCTTCATGAAATTTTTTTGAACTTAGCAAACATTGCAATGTCTAGATCATCATTGTTAGACTCATATTCATCAGTAACTTTAAGAACATGTGCATTATTCTTCTTTGGTTCTTCCTTGCGTAGTTCCAGTTCCCTCATCTCATGAGTTTTTAAATTTCCAATCAACTCATCTAGTGATATTTTGTCCACCTCTTTTGCTTCCTGAATGGCTGTAGCTTTTGGTTCCCCTGAGGCAGGAAGAATCCTCAGAACTTTGCTAACCAGTTCTTTAGAGGTAAACACCTTCCCCAGCGACTTTAGTTCATTTGTTATGATAGTGAACCTGGTTATCATCTCCTAAATAGGCTCAAACTCCTTCATAGAGAAGAACTCATAGTTTCTCATGAGCAACTCAATTCTTGATCTATTTACCTGATTTGTCAATTCTTGAGCAATTTGAAGTGTGTCCCAGATTTTTTTTGTGTTGGAGCAGGCAGATATATCCTACTGTACTCATCAGGACCAAGTCCATAAATGAGAATCTTCTTGGCCTTCCTTTCCATCATTTTGAAGTCAACTGCCACAAACTCTGAATGTCCTTGGGAACCGTTTTGTTTTTCCCATTTTGCTTGGTGGGAGTCAATGGTCCTCGATTTACTATAATCCATAGTTCATAATCCTCAGCCGTTAGGAAATCTTCAATTCCTGCCTTCTACCAAATGTAGTAATTTCCATTAAACAGGGGTGTGGTCTAGTAGTTGATTGTCCTTCGCTGATTCCAGATGGAGCATCATTTCTTCCAAGATCTCTCTAGGTGTTAACCACGTTTAAGAGAACCCGCTCTGATACCAATTGTTACTTTGAGTGTCTTCCTAAATTAGTAAAGAACTTAGTTCTTTATGTTACTCCTTACGCGTAAATAAAATAAACAGGAAAGTAAAAGACATCATTTTAACATAGAAAATCACCCAGCTCAAAGGTACAAAAACTACGACCTACCACGTAGGATTTGAACTTCAACTTCACTAGAAAAACTGAGCCAAATGTACCAATTATAACTCTTGTAACCTAATACACCTTCCACACTTTACCTATTTATACTTATTGTATGAAGAATACAAGTTACTCTAACTTGCAAACTTAGACAATACTCCAACTAATATTGTTTGAATGAAATCATGATTACAACTCAATATCCTAATACACATGAACTAAACTAACTCAAGTAGAAGAAAAAAATTAACTTTTAAAACAAACTTGATCAGGAACTTCACGTGTGTTTGAACTGGAAAATGCTTATGCTCTTTTCTTCTGACAAGGCGTGAAAATGTGAGTCTTCAGCAGTCCATAGGCAAGGTATTTAACTCCTCACAACTCTGCGATCTTTGGGAGTCCTAAGCACAATCAAACTCCCGCTTACTTGCAAACCCTAAGATCATTAGGACTCCTCAAGCTTTGTGACTCGTATATGCAAGTATCCTTAGGCAACAACCTTTATCGCATCAAGAATCCTTTCCACTAATATCGGATTGCAGTAACTTTCATGTAAAAAGTTATTGCACTATAAGGATCTTTAGCAGCTACTGTGAGAACTTGGTACTTATCACATGTTCATTGCACACGCTTGTTGATCATCAAAACTCATAGCTCAACAAGGTCAATTAATCGAACCATGTTTAATGTATATGTCTCTTTTGGTATACTTCTCTTTTGATATATGATTTATTCTTGTTGAAATTATGCATTGTTAGCTTTCACATGATACATAATTATGTCGATCCTAACATACCTCTTCTTACACTTAGATTGAATCACGAGAAACTCATAAAATACTAATCATATCTCGGTAATCATTGTCAAGATTAGGATCACTGCCAATACGGCTTCATTCAATGTGCAATTTGCAATTTAATGTGCCAACACTATTTTTTCCTACATCTCTCAGGACAGGTAGAGGAGAATACACACCTTAGAGGGTAGGTGAGTACTCAAAGCAGAGGAGAATACGATTGTCGGCCAAAGGATGACAAGAATCCCATTTCGCAGTCTGGCCGTTTAAAGAAACATATAACAAACATGAAGCAAGAGGCCTCCATCAAACTTGACACAAAGGACAGGAAACTAATCATGGAAAAAAATAAACAAGATGAATGGCATTCAGATGCTTGATTTTTTAAAAGATAGTATCAACAGGACACACCGAAACAATGATATTCCTTTTCAAAGGTTGCCGAAAGCTAAATAATGCATTGACTATTGAGGTACCAGACGAAGAGCTGCAGATGTAAGCACTTGATGTGCACTGCATCTAATGGGCTATTGAAGCAACTAGGATCATGAATACTATGGATTCTACATTGCTATACTTCGAAGCATACAATTCTTTGTGCCTCAAACTAGCTCAAAGTCCAAAGGTGTTGGGGCATCAGTACCAATATAGGTTTCGAAGACCTAACCGAAATCGGATAACAATAGGATCAAACACGAAAACGACCGACGAAAGAAGATCAAGCATAAGCTCAAGCAGTAATTCTCACCTGCCTATTTTAAGAAATTCATCGCAGGAAACTTATCAGACCACCATCCCAAACTCCATTGCACTGCGCAAGTACAAGACATATCTCCTTGCCACAACAAGTCTCATCAACATCAACTATCAACTCAAAACGAAGTTGAGCACCACAGTTCTATCACCTCCGGTAAAAGGTAAGCACCACAGCTCTCAATTGAACAAGTGTTTTTGTATGATTTAAGTATCAATCTGCATAGTTAAGGAATATACTATACCTAGCAACTTCAATAACATTACAATCGGAAATACACAATAGTATGATCTTACTGCCGTACGTATCAACACCACAAACATTACAGTAGAAAATTGATGATAGCATAATAGAGAACTTGGAAGAGGAAATACAACCTAATACTCCAGTAATAACTATTATGCAGCAACCCCCAGATTATTTCTTAAGTTGGAGATACATGAAAAAAGGGGAATCTCACAAAAATCTAGATACATAAAAGAATGGAGAATAGGTACCAAACCAACAAGGGAAAGGAGAAATTCACACCAAACGATCCTTTAAACTAGCACAAACACTTTTGGCTACAACTTACTCAAAGCAAATCCCAACTGAGTCGCGGTTGGACAGCTGCAGCATGGGTGCTTGGTGTGGTTGTAGGTGATGAGAAATGGTCCAGCAATGGCGCTGGCATGGAATCAAACGTTTCCCATTGCGTCGTTATAACTACAGACCCTGAGGTTGAGTTCTTTGATGGCTGCTGTTGTTTGGTTTTTACCGATTTTTCGTGTTGAACTGGTGATGTGGCTTGCTTATTGGAATGCCTTTGATGCTGGTGAGCTGGGGAAGATTGGTCTTTTTCAATGTGATCGACGTTGCTGGTTGTAACTGAATTTTTTATCTTCAACACATCTAATGTTTCAACACACTTCTGCACTCTTCTCACCTACAACACATATCACATTTTTTTAAAGTTTTTTTCTTTATGAATTAAAAGCTAAGTTCATTAGCTATGCGGGATTTAACTTAATACCTGATTTTTTCTCTGCAATTTCACATCACCTTCAGCAATAATGCCATCTAATTGAACCAGCTGATTCATCAATAACTCTGTCAGATTTATCAAATCCTTTTCTACAACTCTCCCACCTTTGGAAATTATAGATTCCAGTGCAGAAACCTAGACAATCAAAATGCACGTAACAGTTATCCACAGTACCTACATTTTCATCGAAAATCGAGTTTATATTTGTTCCAATTTATATGCGCTTATTTAATCCGTTCAAAAACGAATGATTTCTTTCTAAATTTGGAAATAATTTAATTTAACTTTTTATTTTACCTTTAATGAAATATTATAGCTATACCAATATTTACGATTTATTTTACACTATAAGTTTTAAAAGTCTTTTTTTTCACTCTTAATATTACCTGTTTAGCCAGCCTATCGACTTCCAAAGTGATCTCTGATATTGTTTTAGCAGCCTTCTCCACTTTAGCATTCTTTCTCATCTCGAGGTACCGTTTTTCTTGGCTAATTGGGTCTTCCATTAGAACAATTTTAGACTTATCCTTCACTCCAGCAATATCAAGAAACAATTTATTGTCTCTCTCTTTATCTTTATACAGTAATTTCTGATCTTGGTGGTGCAACCCCGTTGGCCCCGTCAGCATCTTCTTCAGTTCCCCTGCAATTTGACAACATAAATTCACAAACAAAATAGAAACACAATTGGAAATACAGAAATGCTATACAAATGTATTACTCCCTTTGTCCCAATTTGTTTGGCATAATTTGAGTAAACTTTAAAATTTAGAGAGAAAAGAAAGTTTTTAATACATAGCATAATTGTTGGGTAGCAATAATAAAACTTGTGTTTTTAAACATGTCATTATAGTTTATTATTAAGATTAAAATGAGAAGTATAAAGTTGATTATTTTTTATTATATAAATATATTTTTTCCGTAAACGAATTAACAATAAATAATGTTAAACAAATGGTAAAGAGAGAGTACTACTTAAGTTACAACATACCAAAGGTTGCTTGAGAACTGATATTGATCTCGTGGTAAATAGAGTGATACTTGACCCGGACCCGAATAGTAGGTGGAGGAGGACGGTTTTCAGAATCCGGGTTGCGTTTCTGGACCAGCATTCCACTGGGCCTCAGCTCCCACTCCTTCTCGCCCGCATCAGAGCTACCGTTCATCATCGGCGGCATTCCGGTGGTTTTCGTCTTCATTTGCATCATTTTTTGAGTTTGTAGGCTAAAGAATGTATGTAGAAATGATTTGAATTGCTAACGTTGAATTTTGAGGAAGCAGATCAAAACACTGACTTTTGACCCTGAAAGATCTACAGTTGCGTCAGTGTCTAAGCTTCTAATTTCCAGTGACACGTGTGTACTGAGAAAATGCCGAGAGAAAGAGAGAGGTGTGTTTACCAAGTTGAAAGAGAGCTGAATTTGAGAAGGAATAGCAGATCTTATTTGAATAGCTGAAAATGTAAAGAATCAAAAGGTAAGCGACAAATTTGCCAAAAATGTCTAGACACTCGGCCAATCTGAAAATCCACAGATTTGTCCGATTATTCAGCTTAGGATTTCAATGTTAAAAATAAATCAAAATCTTGGCTTCACCACCAGAAACTGAAGAAAAAGAAAGTGGAGTAATTAATTTGCCATCTGTTAGGTTTGTTCAGCCTGTGGAGAAGGCTGGAAGAAGTAGGAGGAGAGATGGAAATAAGATACTTCAAAAATATGTATAAATAAATGAGTGGACAGCGAAACACAAGAAAGAAGCAGAGAACTCTGCTACAGAATTACTTATTTTTTAATAGGTATAATGTCCATTTAATTATTGGTAGTATATCATTATTATTAAAGTTGCTGTTAGATAATAATTGGAGAAATGAGGCCAAGGGAAGTAGCCAGAGGCTTGTGCATAAAGCTTATGAGTAACATGAAAAAGGTAGAAATGAAAACTAAAACCGCTTAAAGAAAAGGTGAATGACGAAGGCTGAAAAGTGTAAAGAAATCCTTAGACTTTTTCACCAAGCTTCTACAGGTGTACAATGCAATTATGCAGGTAAGTACATACACTCATCATTTTATTTGCACTAATGATTTCTATGTTGATTATGGATACCAATCTAGAACACTCGAAACAATGATTATTACATAGACCCAATAAAATTTCCAAGGAATATTTAATATTATTGAAGAGTTAAATATAGGGCTAACGCAAGTGAACTCTGTATTGGAAATTCATCCAATGTCTTTTCCGAACTAAGTTGAAACATCTTTCGAGTTAGCTTCTTTTTAAATAGTTGCAGTGGTATACGTTCTTTAAACTTAAAATTTCTATTCGTCCCGGTGTAGTTTACCTAAATATCTATTAAAATCTAATTGATAGTTGCCTTCAAGGACAAAGTTTAAGAATTTTAACAAGGATATTGAAAAATTTGAACATGTGACTTTAAGCAATTTTGGAACTATCTTTGCCATAACAATAAAAATTCCACTTATATCAAGGGAATTAAAAGTTTATATACATAGAGAAAAAAATATTTTTATACTATTTAGGCAATATAAGTTTCCGGTGAAGGGATTCATTGATTTTGTGGTTATTTACAAAGTTGTTTCTGGTTTTAGGCAAAATACATAATTTACCCATCAACCTGGTAACTAAATCGTTGTTACACACCTCTCTTTCACGGGAAACCTTTTATATACTTAACCTTTTCAAAGTGTCTAAGACACACCACTTTTGTGCTTGACCAATTTTTCAGATAACGTGAAAGTCACGCCCTAATAGGGTCGTGACACGTGTCATTGACTTTAAAAACAAAAAAAAATATATTAGAAATTAAAATTAAAACTCATCTTCTTCATCTTTCCATTTTCTATATTAAGCACCATTGTTGCTACCACCATGGTTGTTTGTGAGAAAGTTTCCAACAACACCAAAATTCAACCACACTATCTAATCAACTAGCCGAAAATAATCGAGTAACAAATTAAGTTTGTATACGGTCGAAATCAGGTATGCCCGATTTCCCTGGCTCGAGGGGTCGCCTTAAACCCGAGTTCAGGCAAGTTCGAGTTCGAGCTCGATGGACAAGACTCGAAGCTCGAAGTGCAATGTCCGAGGATCGAAGTATGATGAGTATCGAAGCCGAGTAGGACTGACTCCGAGACAGTGCTGTTATGAGTTTGTTACAAAAGGACAAGATTCTCGCCACGTCCCAAGATCATGGCACAAATTCTGGAATAGATTTGTATGAATTAGTACAAATCCGTACTAGGCGATTATACAGCTGTCCCGGTAAGATTCCTTACTGTAAATAGAAATGTATCTTATTTAGGGTTCCCCTATTATATAAAGGGAACCCCAATCATTCGTAAGGATCATCTAATCATTGGAAAAGAATATACTCTTGTTGGCCCAAGTACAGGTGAAGTTTTGAAAACTGGCAAAAGAACTCAGACATGGACCAGGTCCATCTTGTGAAGCACAGTCATGATCAACACAAACATGTGAGATGCACGTGAAGGAGATAAATCTAACTTATCAGAAGTCATATCTCCTTATCTGATCGAAAATGTTGTATATTGGATAAGGAGAGAAAGACTCCGTACACGAAGAGAATACAGTTTAGGAAGAAGATAATGTTAGAGTATGAGATCAACTAGAACTCTTCTACGATAGAAACGTAGCATCTGAATCCCAGTCAATCTCTAATTACTAACCCATTAAATATCAATGTTGTTCTCTTTTATAGGTAATGCACATAAGCAAAAGTTAAATTTAAATTGAGAGCAAAAGAGCAAGGCGATTTTGCAAGTAATTTATGTGTGATTCAAGCGTGCAATCCTGAAGCTACTTGAACAAGATAGAAGAACCAGTTCCAAGTGTCTATCTTTTATTCTAGTTCAATTATAGTAGGTGATTTTACATTGTACCTTTCAGCTTTTATAGAGGCAATTGTATTAGGTACCTAGAGTGTTCAAGTTAGAGTTAACTTGAAGTTGTTGCAATAGTTGAGGTTGTGTGTCACAACGGGATTAGAGTTAATCCTAGGTTTACAAAAGAGTTTTTGTAAATGCAGTTTTTGGCTCAGTGATTTTAGTGGAAGTTTGGAAAATTCCTACTGAGTAGTAGGTCGTGGTTTTTTCACCTTTTGAGTCAGGTGTATTCCACATAAAAATCTCTATATTCTTTATTTTCTTTACTTATTATTCCACAAACAGTAGTAGTTGAAACACATAGAAGAACCAGGTCCTTTTATAATCAAGCTAAGCGAAAATTGGGTATCACACAAATCACCCCCCCCTCTTGTGTGGTATTGACATATAAAACATCAATTGGTATCATAGCGGGTTATCCTTGAAGAGGTTAATACCTTAGGAAAAGATCAAGATGAGTGCACCACCTGAAAACTGGGAAGGACAATCCACTACTAGGCCCCCACTCTTTAATGGTCAGTACTATTCTTGGTGGAAGAACAGGATGAGAGATCACATCATATGAGAAGCCTATGAACTTTGGGACAAAGTCACTGATGGTCCCCTGGCTACTACAAAGAAGAATGTTGAAGGAGTGGACGTACCAAAGACAAGAGTTGACTGCACTGCTGAAGACTTGAAGAAATGGGAAAAGAATGTCAAAGCCAAGAAATGGCTGGTATGTGGACTGGGTCCAGACGAGTACATCAGGATTTAAAGTTGTACCACTGCTAAGGAGATATGGGACACTTTACAAGTGGCTCATGAAGGAACTCCTCAAGTAAAGAGATCAAGAGGAACACTTCTATATTCTCAATATGAGAATTTCACTATGAAGGAAGGAGAAACTATCTAGGAGATGTATACAAGGTTCACAACACTAACAAATGAACTTAAATCTCTTGGGAGAATTATTCTTGAAGAAGACAAGGTTGAGAAAATCTTGACAAGGGTCTTACCAGTAACTTGGGAAAGCAAAATCACTACTATTCAGGAATCAAAGAATATTGCTACTCTCAAGTTGGATGAACTGATTGGAAATCTCACTGCCTATGAACTGAGAAGGAAAACCGTGAAAATGGATGCACCCAAGAAGGAAAGGAGTCTGGCTCTCAGAATAGCTTAAGGTGAAGATCTGGAGGATGATGAAATGGCCATAATCACAAGCGATTTCAAAAAATACCTAATAAGAGGAAAGGGTTCTTCAAGAGGTACAACCTTCAACAAACCAAGGGCTCCTGAGAAATAGACCAACGAGGGTTGCTACAAATGTGGCAAGACTGATCACATGATCAAGAACTGTCCTCAGTGGGAAATTGAATGGAAGAAGGAAAGGGATGAACGAAGGAACAGGAAGAAGGAACAGGTTCAACCCAAAAGGAACAAAGGATCAACAAAGGCTATGGTTGCTGCTTGGGGAGAAACATCAGATGAGGATTCAGAAGATGAAGCTAGAGATGAACAAGCATTTATGGCCATCGGAGAATCAGATGATGAACAAGAGGTAAGTGTGATTCATCTCAAAGACAAGATTAAATTTCTGTCTAAAGAAAAGTTATCTGAACTATTGCTAGACTTCATCGATGAGTCTGAGGTAATTAACAATGAGAAGGAACAACTGTCTAGGGAGTGTGTGATCTTAAAAGCCAAGTGCAAAAATCTAGAATCTAGGGCTAATGAGAGTGACAGTAAAAATGCTGAGTTGAAGAACTAGGTTCTTGAACTTGACACTAGTGTCTTAGAACTTAGGTCTGAAAATTTAAAACTGAAATTAGGAATAGGTAAGAAGAAAGATGATCATACACATCTCACCTTAGAATAAAATCTAGGAAAAATGAAGGATGAGTTGTATAAGAAAGATGAGTAGATAAGAGTCATAAAAGAAGACCTAGGGAAGGTAAAGCATGAACTAGATAGGACTTGTAAATGGAATAAGGCTTCTGATGCACTATCCTGGCTACAAGAACACCACGGTAGCAACAAGAGAGGACTTGGCTATGGGACTCAAGCACCTAAGTGGGACCCCAAAAGCAAGTACATCACTCTTTGTGGAAACAAAATTTGTACATATTGTGGCAAGACTTATCATTACAAAAATGAATGTAATGCAAAAGAAAAGACCAGTCAAAAGAACAAAACCTTTGTTCAAAAGAAAAATAGGCTGCCTGGGTGGTCCAAAAGGAATTTAATTTACCCCTTTGCCTATAGAAAGGGACCCAAACTAGTTTGGGTTCCTAAGACTAACCCTTGATTTCTTTTGCAGGTCCAAGTGAAGGGAAGTAGCCAAATATGGTACATGGATAATGGCTGCTCAATGTCACGACCCGAACCGATGGGCCACGGCGGGCACCCAGTACCTTCCTCAACCAAGTACCAACGTAACATATTTTTCTTATTACATCATCATATACACATGACATACGGGCCTAATAGGCCAAGATGATCCTTTATATACTAAAAACATAGGCCGACAAGGCCGTACAATCTTTTATGTACACGACATATGTTTACAAGCCTCTAAGAATACATAAAAGTCATAAAGGTCGGGACAGAGTCCCGCCATACCAAACAATACACATCTAAATCATACTAACCAAATGAGCAACTCCGAAGCAAATGGAGCGCACCAACATCTTTCGCTGAGCTGATAGCCTACTTAGAGGGCTCTCGACCTGTCTATCGGGACCTGTGGGCATGAAACGCAGCGTCCCTAGGCAAAAGGGACGTCAGTACGAATAATGTACCAAATATGTAAGGCACATAATTAAATACATAAGAGACTTGGAAGACATATAGAGTAAATGACTCAACTTGTAAGTCTAAATAACTTTGTAAATCATAAATTAATTTTAGCATCATGCATATGCGTATGAATGTAATGTCGTGCATAGGTACATGTTTCATAACATCATCAGCCTATGAGGGCATCCCATCATATCATATCAGCCACTGTAGGCAAAATCATCATCGTATACCAGCTGATCAGGTGGTGGTGCGTATATAACGCCATAACCATTCCCATATCCCATTTACACACACACACATATATATACATACATATATACGCATATATAACACCATAACCATTCCCATATTCCATTTACACACACATATATATATATATATATATATATATATATACATACATATATACGCGTATATAACACCGTCTGAGTCATATTTCAGCCACTATGGGCAACATCATCATCATATACCAGCTAATCAGGTGGTGGTGCATATATAACGCCATAACCATTCCCATATCCCATTTACATATTATACATACATATATACGCGTATATAACGTCGTCTGGTCATGGGTCAATGCACATGAATGCAATGCATGAAAAGTATGTTAATAAAATCTTTCGGAGCTTCGTAAGACCATTTTGCCTTTGAGTAATATCATAAAGTAAACTCTTTTCAACTTTCATATTTTTTTAAGACCCATGAACAGATGATAAAATATTATGACACACAGAAATTCAAGAACATAGATATCTCTAATACTTCTATGAATATTATGACTCAGTCATTCATGGAATTTGTGCATTTGCACGTTTCGTTAGTATCATATGGATGATACCAAAATAAAGAAGGGATAGCCTTAATATACAACCGATTTTCTTGACAATTCCTCTAACACATGTCTTGTGTGATGAACACGTAACGATGAATTGAAGTAGGAAAAAATCCGTATGATATTCTTGAGAAACATTATACCGTGCTCTCTTAGACAACGAGGCCATAACGCTTATCGTCTTTCATTGCAAACTAGCAAAGCAGAGCTTCTCGGAACAAGGATATTATCACAAATTTGGAAATTTCTTATCAACGTGATCCTACTCTTCAAGAATCAATAATCATATCATAAACCTTAATTATCCATTCTCTAACATGAAAGTCATTGAAAGGAAGATCTCTAGTAACGTCTGAAATCCTTCCAACTTTGTAGTCATTCCCAAAAGCTACACCTTTATTATCATGATGGTAAGGGTTCATATGTAGGTCTTGTTAAGACTTCCATTTTTAATCTTACCATCTTACCTTAATTTTTTTATTAAAGTGGGTGTAGGCCCTATTTCGGTGACTACTTGGCCACAAAATTCCCCCAAATATGCCACCTAATTACTTAAAATCAAGAGTCATCATATGTATCTGCATGTGGCTGCCATCTTTTAGACCATTAATCTTATCCAAAAATTTTAATTAATCAATCACTAATTATTAATTAACTAGTTGATTCCCCCATTATCCAATAACTCCCATAATTAAGGATTATGTCAAATAACTTAAAATACTACTCACTTTTAATACACCTTACTATCATGGTCATGTGGTACCTTGTATGGTACTAGTCCATAAATAACGTGTATTAACGCTTGTCACACCTCCTTTTTGCGCACCCGCCCCGAAGGGTTAAATGCGCGAGGGGAGTTTTTCCAATTTAAGTGACAATATTCGAAATGGAATTATTTATTTAATTCAGAGTCGCCACTTGGGAAAGGTTTGGCTTTTGGTGTCCCAAGTCACCAGTTTATCTTGAATCCCAAATCGAGGAAATTTTCGACTTTTCCAAATGAAGTCTGCGAACCAGAAATTCTAAGTAAGGAATTCTGTTGACCCGAGGGAAGGTGTTAGGCACCCTCGAATCCCGTGGTTCTAGCACGGTCACTTAAATTGTTATAATGGCTAAATATCTGATTTAAATACATGTTGTGACTTATGTGCTTTTATTAAGTTTAAAACCGCTTTTATTCTTATCATTTATTCTTATAGAATTGCAACGTCATGAAAATGCATCTCGAACCACGTCACAATCAATGCACCCGTAGTTGTTAACACATTTCGACTCCGTTGAGATTTGGATTTGGGTCACATCAATGTGCACCCGAATTTAAGAATGTAATTTAATTAAGCTGCGTCTGAAGAGTCTAACGCGTTATTATCTTTGGGGAAGACAGTGAAATTCACTAAACAGTCCATCCCAAATTCTAAGTATTTATTATGATCAATTGTTGGGGGCCCCGCGATTTGCATTTTTTTATTTGGCGAGGCTCGCCTCATTGTTTTTAAAAGGGATATCCTAAAGCGACTACATTTCTATTATATTTGTCTCTAAAAAAGAAGAAAGAAAATACGTGCTTAATTAAATTGCATGCTTAGCTAATCCCGGCCTCTTATTAGTTATCTGATTGATTATTGCGAGGAGGAAAAATTTTGTGCTTTATTGGACATGCTTTCAGTTTGATAAAAGAAATTGCATACAAGACAAATATCATGCTAAACTCACCCAAGGCGTCTGTCTCATTTTAATTCAAACCGATCTTTTGAACAGATTAACAGCGTTGACTACTATAAGCTACTACCAATGGGATTCAGACGTGATCCTATAAACTGCCTAACGCGACCCAATTTGATAGAGTTAGTTTAAACGATTCAGAATTATGATGAGTCTTTTGTCGAATTAAAAGCATCCTGCCTTACATGTTAGGGAACAACAATAGAAGCTGAGATTTAACTGCCAATATACTAAACACACACGCACTCCTCGTCATACAGACAACTTAACAACTATAACCACATAGTGTTAAATAGACTAAACTTCTATTAAGTACATATTACACAAATGTATATTTAATGAGCTATAAACTGATCTAACAAGTACATCATCTCCCGATACATCTGGCCTAACAATAATACTATCTAGTAGTTCACCTCGGTTAGGATGTGTGTTAATTCATACATAGCAATTGTAGATGGAATGAACTTAAACAAATACAAGCTAACTACCATTCAACCTATTGCTATGTTTTGAGTACAAGTATTGTAAAGTAAACAACATTCATTTCTTTATTTCTACTTCAAACTTCAAGCTTTCAACAACACATGGTTTCAGAAGTGTGTACCTGGAAATACTTACAATTGAAGAAGAAGAGAAGTCAGTAGGGTAGCAATGGCAACAGAAACAGCAGCAGTAACAGTAGATAACAACAGGACAAATCCCAGTGCAAGATGCAACTATAGCCGATGGAACAAGCAGTAACAAAATAACAGCAGCAAACAGTGCAGTAGAAACAAAGCTTCAAGACATACCAAGTCCAGGAGAACAACCAATGCAAACCAACCAATAAACTTAGTTGAGACTTGGAAGAAATCAGAATTGATTGAACAGGTTGAACAAATGAAACCCAAACAACAGTAGGAAGAAACAGTTCCTGATCGTTGTCTGTATGTTTTCTATCTCTTAACCCCTCTATCTATCTGTATATGTGCTCTCTCAAAATCAGTCTGAATCCCCCTCTGTCTATATGCCTTTTTCTCTCTTTTCTCAATCTATCTCTCTCTGTATCTATGTTTTTTATAAAATCCAGTCCCCCCAATAATGGAAGTTCTGCCTCTTTTTATAGCCTAATATCAGGCTATTCACAGCCTGTTAAAACACATCAGACCCCCCCCCCCATGTGGTCTCTTTTCTTTCCACTCAACTATTTAAAATAAAACCCTTCCCATGACATTCCCTGACAGTCCCTTTTATCATTTTATTAAACTAAAAGCAAACATGGGCAGCAAGAATATAATCTGACAGCATATGCTGTCAAACTATTTAATCTTAAGAAAAGGGCCTTTATGCACATGTTGTGCACAAGTGCACATGCCACCAATTCAAACTGCAGTTACAGACCAAATCCTTAAATTTCTGATTCAAATCAACAACTATAAGTAGCTATACTCGATTCTCAATTTGATTCAAACAATGTTTAACAGAAACAGATCAAATTGTTATCGTTCAAACAGCTGAAACCAATCGATGACACGTATCGAATCGACTATACTAATTATAACATATACAAACAATAGCCAATAATCAGAAATCGAACAATATCAACACGCGATTCAAATTGCACTAACTAAGCAAAAGTTGTACTGGAGAATTAATTAATCAATCGAATTTAAATTCAATTGATTGTAAAGCTTACACACATACACATGATCAGTAAATGGAAAGAACTTGGCCAAATACAGAGGTCCGGGTAAGGTGGATAACAACAGTCGAAAAAAATCAATAACATAAATTAAACAAAACATACGAACAGACAGTCAATTGTAGCAGACAAAATAAACTGATAAAGAAAACAAAAATTACCTTAAGCCTTAAAAATCAGAAGAACTTAGCTCGGATTTGAATAGACCCTTCTTGGGGTTGAACGGACTTTAATCGAAGTGTTCTCAACTGAGAACACTTCGATTAAGGTCTATTAGACCCTAATCACTTGGCTCAAACGAACAACAGACCAGGCCCCGGGGTTTCTAGGGTTCCTAGATGACAGATTTGGGATTTGGGTCTCCACGGTAAGATTCGGACCAAACCAAGCATGGTTTGGTCACGACGGAGGTCTGGGGACTGTCTGGTGTGAAGTTGGGGTAGATCGGTGTAAGTCGAGGTCCGACTCGAATCTTCAAATGAAGATTCGAGAAGGTGGGAGGGGATTCGAGCTAAGCGGTTGGTGGATTTGAGTTCAGGGTGGTGAGGTGTATCTATGGTGTTAAGGTGGGGGTCACCGGCGTCCATGCCGCCGGGATTAATGGTGAGAGGAAAGGGGGAGGCTAGGGTTCTGAAGGGTTTAGGTCTGTGGAGGGGATGACCTAAAGGCAGGGGTGTTTGGATAGGGGGTGGGGTATGAGAGGGAAGCTTATATATGGGGTGGATGGCTCGATCTCGGCCGTTAGATCAAACGAGATCAACGGCCTGGATCCGAAGGTTTAAATGAAACGATGCCGTTTAGCTTAGTAAGGGTCACGGTTGGTTAGGGTAGAACGGGTCGGATCTGTATGTGGGTACGGGGTATGTGATCTCGGCCGTTGATCATTCTGAGATCAACGGCTCAGATCAAACATGATCGAAACTACGTCGTTTGGACGCCCCTGGGGTCGGCTGGTTTGGACCGGGCAAAACACAGGTTTTGGGCTTGATCGGTTCAGTTTTGGGCCTATTTTGTTTTAACTTGGACTGGCCCGATCCGAAAATCCTTTTTTTTTTAATTTCTTAAATTAATTTTCCAAATAATACTATATAAAACATTAAACAACAATTATCACACAATTAACATTTAATTACACTAACATCACTTAATGACAAAATAGAATGAAAGATGCATTATTTTATTTTTCTTTTAATAAACGGATTACGGTTCACACGACATATTTTTTATATATTTTGTTTGAATAAAATAAACACGGACAAGATCACATATAACTAACAAAATGCCACGTAAAATCCAAAAATTGTAAGGCGAAACCAATTGCTATTATTTTTATTTCTTTTGGAGTGATTGTCGCGTAAAACAAAAATCACGTGCTCACAGGTGCCCCTCTTTTTTCGGAAACACGAAGAGTTTTCGTGCAAAGATAAAGTGAGCGGATATGAGCGACTTTTGCCTATTGGACTACTCCGTGTGAAGCATGTTTTGAAAGATTTGACCGAATCTTTGCTTCAAAGATTTCCTACATATCCTGGGCTAAACAGGAATCAGGTCAATGTAGTTCGGGAAATTTTGGCAGCTGGGACTACCATGGGATTGCACTGCTTGCTGTTACTGCTGTTGCTGTTGTCACTGTTGCTTTACTGACCACCTTATTACAACCAAAGAAAAAATTGAAACTGAACTAAATACTTATGCTTGTCACTTGCTAGTTACAAGATTCCTATTTATGATTCTTTTGCAACTTGATCTCGGGTTTTAGCTGATTTTGCTTGTAGACTTCGATCCGAATCTTGATGCTTGCAAGTTGTAGGTGCCTGTTTATTTCTGCGACACTGAGTGAGACGGGAGTGGTAGAGCTCGGGGCCTTGATCGAAACTTGGAGCGATCCGCCCTTCGTTTTTCAAGCATCTCGGAACATCTTTTTTTTTTTTTTTGGGTTGAGGCTTATCTCGTGGGTCTTATCGATCCATGCGCCTCGAGGTCAAACCTGCGGGGAAAAACAAACGAAAGAAATTTTCTGCCCCAGTTTCACTAGGAAAATTTCGTGAGTTATTTGCCAGGAAGTTCATAGAATTGATGAAGGAATTGGAAAATTTCAGTTTCCGAAATGCCAACTCCGGGATTGGATCAACGATATTGCCATAAGGTAAAAATGCTCAGTTCAGGGTTGGAGCCCTAATGCTGGCTGACAGACAAATGCTCAATTAAGGGTTGGAGCCCTAATGCTGGCGGAATGGAAATAGTTCAGTTCAGGGTTGGAGACCTAATGCTAACTAGCTGGGGAGAAGTTCAGTTTAGAGTTGAAACCCTAATGCTGACTAACTGGGGAAAAGTTCAGTTTAGGGTTGGGGCCCTGATGCTGACTGAATGGACAAAATTCAGTTTTAGGGTTGAAGCCCTAATGCTGACTAAGGAAAAGTTCAGTTTAGGGTTTTAAAACCCTAATGCTGACTGAATGGAAAGAGTTCAGTTTAAGGTTTAAAACCCTAATGTTGACTGAAGGAAAAGAGTTCAGTTTAGGGTTTAAAACCCTAATGCTGACTACAGGGAAAAAATTTAAGTTTAGGGTTTAAAACCCTAATGCTGACTAAAGGGAAAAGTTCAGTTTAGGGTTTAAAACCCTAATGCTGACTAAAGGAAAAAGTTCAGTTAGGGTTTAAAACCCTAATGCTGACTAAAGGAAAAGAGTTCAGTTTAGGGTTTAAAACCCTAATACTGACTGAAGGAAAAGAGTTCAGTTTAGGGTTTAAAACCCTAATGCTGACTGAAGGAAAAGAGTTCAGTTTAGGGTTTAAAACCCTAATGCTGACTGAAGGAAAAGAGTTCAGTTTAGGGTTTAAAACCCTAATGCTGACTGAAGGAAAAGAGTTCAGTTTAGGGTTTAAAACCCTAATGCTGACTGAAGGAAAAGAGTTCAGTTTAGGGTTTAAAACCCTAATGCTGACTGAAGGAAAAGAGTTCAGTTTAGGGTTTAAAACCCTAATGCTGACTGAAGGAAAAAAGTTCAGTTTAGGACTTAAAACCCTAATGCTGACTACAGGGAAAAAAGTTCAGTTTAGGGTTTAAAACCCTAATGCTGACTGAAGGAAAAGAGTTCAGTTTAGGGTTTAAAACCCTAATGCTGACTGAAGGAAAAGAGTTCATTTTAGGGTTTAAAACCCTAATGCTGACTACAGGGAAAAAAGTTCAGTTTAGGGTTTAAAACCCGAATGCTGACTAAAGGGAAAAGTTCAGTTTAGGGTTTAAAACCCTAATGCTGACTAAAGGAAAAAGTTCAGTTAGGGTTTAAAACCCTAATGCTGACTGAAGGAAAAGAGTTCAGTTTAGGGTTTAAAACCCTAATGCTGACTAAAGGAAAAGTTCAGTTTAGGGTTTAAAACCCTAATGCTGACTAAAGGAAAAAGTTCAGTTTAGGGTTTAAAACCCTAATGCTGACTAAAGGGAAAAGTTCAGTTTAGGGTTTAAAACCCTAATGCTGACTAAAGGAAAAAGTTCAGTTTAGGGTTTAAAACCCTAATGCTGACTAAAGGAAAAGAGTTCAGTTTAGGGTTTAAAACCCTAATGCTGACTGATGGAAAAAAGTTCAGTTTAGGACTTAAAACCCTAATGCTGACTACAGGGAAAAAAGTTCAGTTTAGGGTTTAAAACCCTAATGCTGACTGAAGGAAAAGAGTTCAGTTTAGGGTTTAAAACCCTAATGCTGACTGAAGGAAAAGAGTTCAGTTTAGGGTTTAAAACCCTAATGCTGACTACAGGGAAAAAGTTCAGTTTAGGGTTTAAAACCCTAATGCTGACTAAAGGGAAAAGTTCAGTTTAGGGTTTAAAACCCTAATGCTGACTAAAGGAAAAAGTTCAGTTAGGGTTTAAAACCCTAATGCTGACTAAAGGAAAAGAGTTCAGTTTAGGGTTTAAAACCCTAATGCTGACTAAAGGAAAAGTTCAGTTTAGGGTTTAAAACCCTAATGCTGACTAAAGGAAAAAAGTTCAGTTTAGGGTTTAAAACCCTAATGCTGACTAAAGGGAAAAGTTCAGTTTAGGGTTTAAAACCCTAATGCTGACTAAAGGAAAAAGTTCAGTTAGGGTTTAAAACCCTAATGCTGACTAAAGGAAAAGAGTTCAGTTTAGGGTTTAAAACCCTAATGCTGACTGAAGGAAAAGAGTTCAGTTTAGGGTATAAGACCCTAATGCTAACTGAAGGAAAAGAGTTCAGTTTAGGGTTTAAAACCCTAATGTTGACTAAAGGAAAAAAGTTCAGTTTAGGGTTTAAAACCCTAATGCTGACTAAAGGAAAATAGTTCAGTTTAGGGTTTAAAACCCTAATGCTGACTGAAGGAAAAGAGTTCAGTTTAGGGTTTAAAACCCTAATGCTGACTGAAGGAAAATTTCAGTTTAGGGTTTAAAACCCTAATGCTGACTATAGGGAAAAAAGTTCAGTTTAGGGTTTAAAACCCTAATGCTGACTAAAGGGAAAAGTTCAGTTTAGGGTTTAAAACCCTAATGCTTACTAAAGGAAAAAGTTCAGTTAGGGTTTAAAACCCTAATGCTGACTAAAGGAAAAAAGTTCAGTTTAGGGTTTAAAACCCTAATGCTGACTAAAGGAAAAGTTCAGTTTAGGGTTTAAAACCCTAATGCTGACTAAAGGAAAAGAGTTCAGTTTAGGGTTTAAAACCCTAATGCTGACTGAAGGAAAATAGTTCAGTTTAGGGTTTAAAACCCTAATGCTGACTGAAGGAAAAGAGTTCAGTTTAGGGTTTAAAACTCTAATGCTGACTAAAGGAAAAGAGTTCAGTTTAGGGTTTAAAACCCTAATGCTGACTAAAGGAAAAAGTTCAGTTTAGGGTTTAAATCCCTAATGGTGACTGAAGGAAAAGAGTTCAGTTTAGGGTTTAAAACACTAATGCTGACTGAATGGAAAAAGTTCAGTTTAGGGTTTAAAACCCTAATTCTGACTAAAGGAAAAAGTTCAGTTCAGAGTTTAAAACCCTAATGCTGACTAAAGGAAAAGAGTTCAGTTTAGGGTTTAAAACCCTAATGCTGACTAAAGGAATAAGTTCAGTTTAGGGTTTAAAACCCTAATGCTGACTGAAGGAAAAGAGTTCAGTTTAGGGTTTAAAACCCTAATGTTGACTAAATGGAAAAAGTTCAATTTAGGGTTTAAAACCCTAATGCTGACTAAAGGAAAAAGTTCAGTTTAGGGTTTAAAACCCTAATGCTGACTAAAGGGAAAAAGTTCAGTTTAGGGTTTAAAACCCTAATGCTGACTAAATGGAAAAAGTTCAGTTTAGGGTTTAAAACCCTAATGCTGACTAAAGGGAAAAGTTGAGTTTAGGGTTTAAAACCGTAATGCTGATTAAAGGGAAAAGTTTAGTTTAGGGTTTAAAACCCAAATGCTGACTAAAAGGAAAAAGTTCGAGGATACTAACTCACCTCTTTTTTTTAATTTTCTTGTTTTAGTAAAAGGTAAAAGAGAATTTCTTTGAAACTTACCTTTCGAGTGGATTCCTTATTACCGAATTGTTTCTTGTACTCATGTACTTTCTTCTTTGGGTGACACCTGCTTCTTGCACGGTTGTCTTGGATTATACCTGTTTCAACCTCTCAAACAAAGAACAATTGTTAGCTTGGAAATGGCGGTTGGTTCGGTGACCTTGATTGTTCCAGTTGCTTTGTTGCGTCCTTATTTCTGTTGTGAAGTCCTGCCATTGATTGGATTCAAATGGCGAAACCCTTTTAGACTGCTCAGGCTTGTATTTCCAAATTCTGTGATGATTTGCCTTGTAAGGCTCTTTTTGTGTCCCGTTTTATTTGGAGATTCTCAACGGGGATTTTATTGGGGATACTCTGTGGGGATTTGTACAAGGCGGACTTGCCGGGGGTTTGTTGCAAAGCGGACTTGCCAGGATTTGTTGGGAAAGCTCGTTGGGGAATTTTTACAAAGGGAGGCTCTGTGGGGATTTATATAAAGGGAAGTTCTGTGGGGATTTGTACAAAGGGGGCTTGCTGGGGAAATTTCTCTTCTTTTTTTTTGATTTTAAATGCAGTCAAACAGCATGATTCATCAGGTTTGGACAAATATACCGACGAAACGGGGCATTTCCCTTGCGAAACGGAATTCCGTGAAACCAAACCGGCCACCTGTCCTTTCCGGTATATCTGGAAACTTAGGGTTAAAAATGAAAGGGATTTGAAGAAAAACAAAGAAAGGAGAAAGCAAACTTCAGAAAAGAAGTGTCCCTTTCGGGACGAAAAAGACTTATCTGAGGAAGACAATGATGACTTTAAATGGACATGACATGCTCTTTGGACTGGACGCCTGACTTTCAATGAACTTGCATTTCCTCCCGAACCAAAATGGGTCTGTGTTTCAAACCGATGACACTTTGCCGAGACTTTTTGGGGTGGAGTCAATCTTTTCGGCCAACAGCGCCCTTTGCGGGTTTTCGCTAGTTGACCTCTCTCATTTCCCTTCTTGCTGTCGCTTGATAGCACTCTTTACGAGTTTTTACTACACAATCTCTCTCATTTTGGTTTCTCTACTCCCGTCGCCTCGCGGTGCCCGGAGGTTTTCACCGACGAGACTCTCTCATTTTATTTCTCTCAATTTACAGTGTACCGGTCTCTATTCGTGATGCTTTTTGGCTTCCCGTTACCTTTGGTAATTGATCTGAAAGGCTTGTGCTTGGCAAAGAAAAATAGATGATACTACGACTTCTAAACCGTTTGACGTGCCCCGGTTTCAATTTCAGGGTAAATGGGATTTTATTGATGGTGTGACTGAACCTCAGGGAGAGGCTGCCTACGTATCCTTTCGGAATCAAGTCAAACGTAGTTCAGGCCTCGATCAATGTTTTGTTTTGTTTGTTTTTCTTTGTTTTTTTGTAACCGGCTCAAAGGCTTGTAGAGAGAGTTGATAGTGGGAATAAAACCTTCAGCATTTCAAACGTGTCAGGACCGCTGGGGCGTCACTCAGACATAATATCTCTTGACTGCATCTGCATTTACTGCTGTTTCGAGATCGTTTCCTTCAATATCACCTAGGTACAATGCTCCTCTTGGCAATATCTTCCTAATGATGTACGGGCCTTTCCAGTTTGGAGCAAATTTCCCTTTCGCTTCCTGGTGATGCGGCAGAATGCGCCTCAGTACTAGTTGCCCAATTTCGAAATTCCTGGGTCGGACTTTCTTGTTGTAAGCGCGGGCCATCCTTCGTTGGTACAACTGCCCGTGACACACCGCAGTCATTCGCTTCTCGTCAATCAAAGTCAATTGCCCCAATCGAGTCTTAACGCACTCGATGTCTTCGATTTCTGCTTCGACAATGGTTCGAAGCGAAGGAATTTCTACCTCTGCTGGTATCACAGCCTCGGTCCCATAAACCAAGAGATAAGCGGTTGCCCCTACTGACGTGCGTACCGTAGTGCGATATCCCAATAATGCAAACGGTAGCTGCTCATGCCACTGTCGGGAACTCTAGATCGTCTTCCTCAAAATCTTCTTGATGTTCTTGTTTGCTGCTTCCACAACGCCATTGGCCTTGAGCCGATAAGGAGTGGAATTCCTATGTGTTATTTTGAATTGCTCGCATACATCTCCCATCAAGTGACTATTCAGGTTTGCTGCGTTATCTGTGATGATGGTTGCAGGAATACCGAAACGACAAATAAGATTTGAATGTACGAAATCCACTACAGCGTTTTTGGTGACCGACTTGAGAGTGACATCCTCTACCCATTTTGTGAAGTAGTCGATGGCAACCAGTATAAATCTATGTCCATTTGAGGCTTTCGGCTCAATCGGACCAATGACGTCCATGCCCCAGGCAACAAATGGCTAAGGTGCAGACATGGGATGCAATTCCGTGGGAGGTGCATGAATCAAATCACCGTGCACCTGACATTGGTGACACTTCTGAACAAAACTAAAACAGTCCTTTTCCATGGTTATCCAGTAATAACCTGCTCAAAGGATTTTCTTTGCCAAGACGTACCCGTTCATGTGGGGTCCACACACTCCTGCGTGTACTTCGTGCATGATATTTCTTGCTTCCTCGGCGTCAACACATATTAGTAGATTGAGGTCTGGGGTCCTCTTATACAACAATTCACCGCTCAAAAAGAAACCACTTGCATGTCGCCTAATGGTTCTCTTTTGATCTCCAGTAGCATGCTTGGGGTATTCTTGTGTCTTCAAGAACCACTTGATATCATGGTACCATGGCTGTATACTTGATCCTGCCTCGATTACGTTACAGTAACCGTGTCTTTCCCTGATTTGGATTTCCAAGGGATCGACGTAGGCGTTGCCTGGGTAAGGCAGCATTGCAGCCAAAGTAGCAAGTGCATCCGCTAGTTCATTGTGACACCGTGGGATATACTTGAACTCTAAATGATTTAAAACGCTTGCCGAGGTCCTCCACGTGCTGTCGGTAAGGGATAAGCTTGATATCCCGAGTTTCCCATTCACCTTGGGCTTGCCGGATAATCAGGTCAGAATCTCCCATGATCAGTAAGTCTTCGACATCCTGATCGATCGCCATATGCATGCCCATGATGCAGGCTTCATACTCAGCTGTATTGTTTGTGCAAAAGAAAACGCAGTCTAGCTGTGGCTGGATAATGCTGACCGGAGGGCGAGATCAAAATTGCCCCAATCCCTACACCTTTGGCGTTTACGGCTCCATCAAAGAACATCTTCCAAACATGAGCGTTCTCCGAGACCACTTCTACAGTGTTTATTTCTTCATCTGGAAAGTAGGTACTCAATGGCTGGTATTCCTCATCGACTGGATTTTGGCCAAATGATCTGCTAGCACCTGGGCTTTCATTGCCGTGCGAGTGACATAGACTATGTCGAATTCAGTAAGCAAGATTTGCCACATGGCCAGTCTTCCAGTAGGCATCGGTTTCTGAAATATATACTTCAAAGGATCCAACCTGCTTATGAGGAAAGTAGTGTGAGCTTGGAGATAATGTCTCAGCTTTTGAGCAACCCACGTCAGAGCGCAACATGTTCTTTCCAGCAGAGTGTACTTGGCCTCGTAGCCGGTGAATTTCTTGCTCAAGTAGTAGATTGCTTGTTCTTTCTTTCCTGTTATGTCAAGTTGCCCGAGGACGCAACCGAAAGAATTCTCCAAGACTGTCAGATACAAGAACAGTGGTCTTTCTGGCTCTGGTGGGACCAAAACTGGGGGATTTGAAAGATATTCTTTAATTTTGTCAAAAGCTTCTTGACATTCGGCCGTCCATTTGATCGCCGCATCTTTCCTCAAAAGCTTGAATATGGGCTCACACGTGCTCGTCAGCTGGGCAATGAATCGACTGATATAGTTTAACCTGCCCAACAAACTCATCACCTCTTTCTTCGTTCTTGGGGGAGGTAGACTCTGATAGATTTTATCTTTGTTGGATCTAATTCGATACCTCTCCTGCTTACTATAAAGCCCAAAAGCTTGCCCGATGGGACTCCGAAAGCGCATTTGGCTGGGTTCAGCTTCAAGTCGTACTTCCTCAGTCTCTCGAAGAACTTCCTCAAGTCTTGGATGTGATTATCCTGCGTCCTGGACATGACTATCACGTCGTCCACGTAAACCTCTATTTCTTGATGCATCATGTCATGAAAAATGGCAGTCATGGCCCTCATGTAAGTAGCCCCAGCATTCTTCAGACCAAATGGCATGACCCGATAACAGTAAGTGCCCCAAGGCGTGGTGAAGGCAGTTTTCTCGGCGTCTTCTTCATCCATCAATACCCGATGATACCCAGTGTAACAATCTACGAAAGACTGTATCTCGTGTTTGGCACAATTATCAACAAGGATGTGGATGTTGGGCAGTGAGAAATTATCTTTGGGACTTGCTCTATTCAAATCTCGGTAATCTACACATACCCGAGTTTTTCCGTCTTTTTTCGGTACTGGAACCACATTTGCCAACAATGTTGTATACTGGACTACCCGAATCACTCCCGTTTTCAGTTGTTTGGTGATCTCCTCTTTAATCTTGTCACTGACCTCAGTCTTGAACTTTCGTTGCTTTTGTTGAACTGGAGGACAATCAGGGTGAATTGGCAATTTATGAACCACTAGATCGACACCTAGTCCCGGCATGTCATCGTATGACCAAGCAAACACATCTTTAAATTCAAAAAGAAGTTGAATTATTGCGTCCCGCGTTTTCTTGTCCATGTGAGTGCTTATTTTGGTCTCCCAAATTTCTTCAGGAGTTTCTAAATTAACCGGTTCGGTGTCATTCAGATTTGGCTTAGGTTTATTCTCAAAATGTTCCAACTCTCGGTTTATTTCCCTAAAAGCCTCATCTTCATCATATTCTGGTTTTGGGTTCATTATTTCACAATTAAATAGCTCATTGTGATCTGGGCGTGAAGTCCGCAAGCATGTCATATTTAAAGCCGCATTATTAAAACTGAAAGAAAAAGATAAAGGAAAAAATAACAAAATCAGAACAAAGGACAAATGGAAAAACAACGATGATTTTTTTTCATTTTTCTTCTTGAAATTTGGAAGACAACAATGTTTACAAACTCAGGAATTCAAAACAACAATTAAAAGAAGAAAACATCCAAGTTATATCCTGGAGATAACTTGGGATGCAGAAAAGGTGGCAGGACAGGTCTACCCGGACTTCCGCCTAGTCGGGAATGGCGTGGCCTCCCAGTTTCGGAGTTTGGCGTTTTGCCCCATATATAGTATTTCGGCGGTGCTGGTGCCTTCTCCTGGTTGAACCATGTGAGCCTCGTAGAGCATTTCTCTCATTGCCCCACATATCTCCTCGATTTCCTCAGCCGTGAAAACCTCGTCGTCTTTCTTCTTCAGTGTATCTTGGTCCGACGAAAGTTTCATATAAAGCCGGCAGTGGCCGAGGCAATTTCCACCCCTTATTCTTCCTTTTCTTTGCCCATTCTTCATCTTCTGGGGTGGGTTGAAAACCTATCCCAAAAAGCTTTTTGGCGGAAGGCAGGGTGATGGGTTCCGTTATTCCTTGCAGGGTTCGTCCGAGCCCTTTCCCTGGCCTGAATCCGTGTCGGATCATCTCTTTAGCCACCATGATCGAGGCGTTAGACAAGAAAGGCTGGGGGCAAGGTGTTCCCTCTTCATGCTGCTCTGCTAACACAATCTCGAAAGCTTGATAGACCGTGTGTTCACTCCCTTCTCTTGGTTCCAGATATGGGATGGACGGGTCCCGATAAATAGCATGCTCGTCTTCTCCATGGACCACAATCTCTCGGTCTTCGTACTCAAACTTCACCATCTGGTGAAGAATGGAAGGCACAGCTCCCGCCGCATGAATCCAAGGTCTGCCGAGGAGGAAATTGAAGGACGTGTCCATGTCAAGCACTTGGAAAGTTACCTCAAACTCTACTGGCCCTATGGTCAACATCAAATCTATTTCCCCAAGGGTGTCTCTCTTGATGTCGTCAAAAGCCCTCACGCAGACATTATTAGGGCGGATTCTCCCGGTCACAATTTCCATTCTCTGTAGTGTGGAGAGCGGACAAATGTCAACACCTGAACCCCCATCCAACATTACCCGCTTGACGTAGTAGTCTTCGCATTTAACTGTTAGATGCAAGGCTTTGTTGTGTGCCGCTCCCTCTGGGGGTAAATCATTCTTGCTGAAAGAGACTTGGTTGATGGCAAAGAACCTCTCTGTCATCCGTTCCAGTTGTTCAACTGAGGTTTCAGCTGGTACGTATGCTTCATTCAGGGTCTTGAGTAAGATCTTTTGATACTCGGTTGACCTCATTAGCAGAGATAGCATGGACACTTGCTCAGGGCACTTGCACAGTTGATCTACTACTTCGTAGTCTGGCATTTTCATTTGTTGGAAGAAAAATTCCGCTTCTTCAATGCTTACAGGCTTCTTTGGCGGGAAGCGTCTCCGTGTGGCGTTGTTCAACTCTTGGGTGTTTGAATACCTTCCAATGAAAGTACTTTCCGGAAGTTCCCCCATGACTTCTTTACCTTTGTACGTTACCAACGTCCTTTGATAATTCCACGGCACCGTGGACGGGTTGGTCATCGGCTTTTGTGGCACGCGTCCGATAACCACTGGCTCATTCAGCCGAGGTGGTTGAATCGTCCCCCGGACCACATAGGCGCCTTTCGGTACGTACATAGGTTTTGCCCTTTTGACCTCGAAGCTCTGCGGCTTCTCTGCTCGACCTCGTGGGATGTAAAGAACTCCATTCTTCACAGGCACCGCCTTCTTCTCCACCTTCTTTTCGGGCTCGCACTTTACAGTATTGGCCTTTTCCCCTTTTTCTGGTTTCTGGGCTGTTTCAGGCTTTTTCCCTGCGTCAACAATGGTGATTATAGCTTTCAAAGCAGAGTCAAATTCTTTGTCTTCGCAAATCATTCCGATCAGCGGCCCATTATTGTGAGCAGGTAATGGATTGTTAGTCACATTTGGGACCTCCTCGTCCCTTAGCACTATTTTCCCTTGCTCTATTAAATTCTCGACCACTCTTCTCAATGACCAGCAGTCATTTGTATCGTGCCCCTCGGCCCCTGAATGATAGGCGCATCTGACACCGGCTTTGTAAGAAAGTGACGCCGGGTTGTGCCTTGTCTGAGGGACTGGCTGCAGGAAACCCAACTGGACTAGCTTCGGGAACAAAGTAGAGTATGGCTCACCGATATGCGTGAAAGTCCATCTTCTAGGTGGTTCCTGAGGGCGGAAGTTATTTTGAGGAGGCTGTGGGTAATAGTGGTTGCGGTATGGAGGCTGATTTCTGGGAGGTGGAGCTTGGCCTCGGTTGGCTTGTTGTGGCGGATGGACATAAGGCTGGGTGTTCATAACCATGTATGGTTGAGGAGCATATGCCATGTTTTGGTGGGGGTAGTAGTGTTGTGGAGTCCTTTCTGGAAAACGGGGCCTGGGATTACGATATTCCCTTGCTTCTGATGCTGCCATGGCCGTTTCCTCCTTTTTCTTCCCTCTTGCCATTCCTCCAGACCCGCTTTGGACTGTTTGGGAGGTTGCCCTTATGGCTGCTTGACTCAAAATCCTACCCGTTTTTAGCCCATTCTCCACCATCTCTCCAATCTTAATTGCTTCTGCGAACGGCTTTCCCATGGCTGACATCATGTTTTGGAAATAGTCAGACTCTTGAGCCTGGAGAAAAGTAGTGACCATTTCCACCTCATCCATGGGAGGCTTCACCCTCGACGCCTGCTCGCGCCACTTAATAGCATATTCTCTGAAGCTTTCTGAAGGTTTCTTCTTCAAATTCGACAGAGAATTTCGGTCTGGTGCGATGTCGATGTTATACTGGAATTGTCTCACAAAATCTCTAGCGAGATCATCCCAGACATGCCATCGGGACATGTCCTGGTCCATGTACCATTCCGAGGCTATTCCTACCAGACTTTCCCCGAAATATGCCATTAGCAATTCCTCTTTTCCGCCGGCTCCCCTTAATTGGTTGCAATATTTCTTGAGGTGAGCAATGGGGTCACCGTGCTCGTCGTACTTATCAAACTTTGGGGTCTTGAAACCCACTGGTAGGTGCACGTGAGGGAACATGCATAGGTCGGCGTAAGAGACGTTTTTCTGTCCGCTCAAACCTTGCATGTTCTTCAAACTCTATTCAAGGCTTCTCATTCTTTTGGCCATCTCATTTTGTTCAGCAATTCTGGGGTTCTAATCCTGCCCAGGTGAAAGCTCGCACTGAGGCTGTGGAGGATTAGTACTGGTGGCGAACCTAGTTGGTTCCATTGAGAAAGATGGGGCTTGGAATGTAAACGAGGACGAGTCAAAATTCGGCTTGTATGCAGCAGGTTGTGCCGTGATCGGGTAGGGTGGTGCAGCAAAGATGTTTGTGTTTACATCCGTTGTTGACGCTCGGGGATCAGAGGGCAAGCCAACAGAGAAGGCTGAAATGGCTGGGTATCCAAACGGGGTAGCAGGATAGCTTATGGGGACATTAGAAGTCCCGCTTGTCCTGGAGAATAACTCAGGGAATCCATGGATGATGCTTGGTGGCTCTTTTCCATTATTCCAGTCATCAAGCATTTCCAGCATGCGGAGCCGCAAGATTCTATTTTCCTCCGCAGTTGCGGATTCGGGCGTGAGGACGGCCGAGATAGAACTTTCCTCGGAAACAGGGATTGTTGGCAACGGAATCTCTGAAGACATTTCTATACTTCCTTTTGACCTTGTGAAGTAAGTGTGAGCAATGCCTCCTGTCTTAACAATAGGTAATTGAACACTCCCTTTCGATCTCGTGAAATATGAGTGCGAGGCCAGACTTTCACCAAACCAACCACCTTTCCAAAAACCTGGAAGGAACTCAACGACAAACGAAACGGTTAATTCGAATCAAATAACAGATAGGCAATCTCACGTTGGGGCATGATGCACCTATACAGTTAAATGGATTCCTACATGTTTGCGACGAAAGCATGTGTCATTCCGGCATTCTTTTAGGCTTTCCTTTTATTATTTTCCTCTTCTTCTTTTTTTCTTTCTTTTTTTTCTTTTTTTTTCAATTTTTCTCTTTGGTTAAACCGCGATTGGATCCGATGAGGATTGCCTACGTATCACGATGCCACGTGAATCAGATCATTACGTAGTTCAAAAACACAAATGAGCGTAAAAGAAGCACACCTTTTATTGTTGAAACGGTCTATTACAAACTACATTTTGCAAAAGAAAGAGCAAACTTTGAAAATAAACCTAGACTCAAAATAGACTAAAACACCTTGATGGGAAAAACAGGCAGAAGATGCTAAGATACAGACTCGACTTATGAGTACATTATGGTTTTGAAAATTGGTGCCCGCGGGGCATCGTTCGGCCTCGCCGCGGTCCTAGGTGTGAGATCCCTCTCAAGCTGCTCTAGCTCATGCATGGTCTGCTTGACATAACCCATCACTGCCGAGAGGACGGTAACGCTGGTCATATTCTCACATCATAGACATTGTCTGGTGATGGCATGGGCAATGGCCTTGATCCTATCTCTGGTTTGCTTCTTCTCTATGAGTAGGCGTTTTATCTGATCGCTACACATCTTAAATACCTGAGAATCCTGTATATGCTGATTCTTCAGTCGGCGTACTTCTAACTTCATCTGGGCTAACAAGTCGTACCAGTATCTGCTCTCAATTTGGAAATCCTCGGCCTGATTAACTGGTTTGATCTCAAGTATAGCCATCTCTCTCTTTATTTTGGCAACAGTTTTCTCGTGGTCGCCTTTCAATTGATTCAAGTATCGGCGATGCTTATCTGCTCTTGTATCCCACTGTGCTCTGAGCTCCGCCATGATGTTTTCGGACTTCTCTAAGCCATCTCGCCATTCCCTGACTTCACTTTTCAGCCTTTTTATCAATTGCTCGTCCGATCGACTCCTTGGCTGTTTATCAGCATCCGTCCTCATCTGTTTGATCTGGACCCTGAGCATCTCGTTTTCCTGAGTCAACCTGTTCTGTTCTCCCATATCGGTAGCAACTTGCACGTTGTGCTCATATTTCAGGCTTTCCACTTGTTGCTTCAACCGGCTGATTTCGGTACAATAACCTCTTTCTTTTGCCAACCAATCCCACTGCTTTTGCGACGACTCGGCAAAATTCAGGATGTGGGGTCTTTTAGCCGGCCTTTCATGTTCGAGTTCTCTTCTGTACCATGCTAGGTAGCCTGGTGCTGTCTCACTTTTTGTCTGATCTCGCACGCAAGTATCTGCTTTCAAATATTGACATTCATTCCAGATCTAGCGGATTTTTGCTTCCGGAAATTGTCCGTCAGGACTTATCTCAACCGTTTGAGCGCTAAGATCCTCCTCGTATGGTATCATTTGGTATCTTCCGAACTGTCTCAAGACTCGGCAGGGCGCGTAATGTTGAATGCTCTTAAGTCCCATCAGCAAGAAATGAGTTTTAGTTGCTGGCATATATATGACCTCATCAACAGGCAGCCATCCCAGTGTCCACTGTATTTGGCTGGCAGTAAGAGCTTGAAAGAATGAGGTCCATGCCATAACTCCTTTGGGCAGACTGATCTCTTTGGTTCTCGTGTAAAATTCTTCTATGCAAGTTTTCTCTGAAGAACCATGGCTCAAGAGCTCGGAGCGATGGCAGAGATGTTCAGTCATCCACATTTGTAGCAGCAAGTTACAATCTTCGAAGAAATTCCCCCCAGCTTTGCAAGCTGTGAGAGCTCGAAAAATATCAGATACCACCATATGCGCGAGAGTGCTATCATTTTGAGTGAGCAAAGTACTGACTACCCCGGATATTTTCAGATCAATATTCCCATCTTTCCTTGGAAATACTAAAAGGCCTAAGAATGTTATCATGAAAGCCACCCGTCTGTGCTTGTCCCACTTCTGACGACTACCTTTGCTGCATAGCTTGTTAATCGGATTGTTGAATCCTCCTACATGACCATACCTGTCATATATGAAGCATGGATTACAAAAATCGGCGGCCAAATCTGGATTGCGGACCGTCCTGGGTATTTTTAGTGAGTCCAGGAATCGATGTACCGTGACAGCTCTTGGGGCGACCAGGTATTTTTGCCTTAAAGGAAGTTCAGCATTTCCGATGTACCCAGCCATTTCTTCCAGAGTCGGGGTGAGTTCAAAATCGGAGAAGTGGAAAACATTGTGTGCCGGGTCCCAGTAGGTAACCAAAGCTCTTATGATATCTCCCCGAGGCTGGATTTCCAATAAACCCACGAGACCTTTCAGATATTTCTTAACTTCATCTTGTCCTTCAGCACCTAGATCATTCCACCATATCCGCAACTTGACAGGGATTTTAGTCATTATCGAAAAGTGTTCATTTTGCATCGTGTTCATCCTGCACATTTATTAAGGTGACCCTTCTTAAAAAAATATTTTGACTATTTTTCAAAAAAAAAAAGAAGATCAGATTTTCGAACACGGCCTTTCAGCGCTTCAAGGATGAAGATTTTAAGGCTGTGTGGGTCAATTTGGAAAAAATCCTAAACCTGACCCAAAAAGGTGGCTGTTTATGCAAAGTCAGCCTTCCGGCGTCCCTTTTGGGAACATTCGGCTATTCATGATAAAACAACATCACCTGACTTATTTTGACACGTTTTTTTTTGGTTTTGGTTTTGGCTATCTTAGCAAAAAGCGGGGTTGAACCCGATGGGGGTTGCCTACGTATCTCACATCCGGTGGGAATCAAACCGGCGTAGTTCGGTCCCTCGTGAATAAGTAAATCAAATAAACCCCACTTCTTTTTGGAATACAATTTTTAAAAGAAAAAGCAAGAATATTTTTTTTTATTTTTATGTATTATTATTATTTTTTATTTCTTTTCAAAAAGAGATAAAGAAAATATTCTTAAGGACTGCTAAATAGCATGTTTTTTTTGGATTAATAAATCAAACTAAAAGACAAATTTTATATATATTTTTTTTAAAAAATACCGGTGAGGTTTTGACATTACTTGGGCATTGATTTTATTTTTCCAAAATAAGTACTTATCTCCCTACACTGCTATTTTCTTCCCTTTTTAAGTTTTTCCCTTTTTTAGAATCCGGTCAACATGCAAATCCGAAGCAAATAAATGCGCAAAACAAATGGGATGCAGCAGGACGGTCTTTTCATTTCAGGTTGCCTGTCCTAGACGGACCCAACCCCTGTGTTGAGTCCCCTATGTCAAATGCAACATGATGCAAATAAGCGTTCCTACTAGGGATCCGGCATGAAGTTTCGTTATACTAGGTTTATAACCTGGGTATATGTTCTAGACTGTGTACCCGAGCGGACAACTCGAGTCGAGGAGGGGGCTACGTACCGGGGACCCGCGAGATCGTCCGGCTTTGTAACTTGTCCGGCCTCTTTCTTATTTCAGGTATTGACACTAACAGAATAGGGAGTCTCGACCAGCGAGCTTCTCCCCGGAGGTAAGAAGAGAAGGGTTTCGGCACAGTTTATATACAGTTCAGATAATATCAAAGCGGTAAAAGACAACATTTAGCACGTTATGCCAAAACATGTAATAAAGATCAGATAATAAAGCCAAATATAACAATTATTCTAAGCTCGAATTCTTGAACCCTGAACCAGTTGTTCTGGGTGAACTTTTTCCCCAGCAGAGTCGCTAGAGCTGTCACACCTCCTTTTTGCGCGCCCGCCCCGAAGGGTTAAATGCGCGAGGGAGTTTTTCCAATTTAAGTGACAATATTCGAAATGGGATTATTTATTTAATTCAGAGTCGCCACTTGGGAAAGGTTTGGCTTTTGGTGTCCCAAGTCACCGGTTTATCTTGAATCCCAAATCGAGGAAATTTTTGACTTTTCCAAATGAAGTCTGCGAACCAGAAATTCTAAGTAAGGAATTCTGTTGACCCGAGGGAAGGTGTTAGGCACCCTCGAATCCCGTGGTTCTAGCACGGTCGCTTAAATTGTTATAATGGCTAAATATCTGATTTAAATACATGTTGTGACTTATGTGCTTTTATTAAGTTTAAACCGCTTTTATTATTATCATTTATTTTTATAGAATTGCAACGTCGTGAAAATGCATCTCGAACCACGTCACAATCAATGCACCCGTGGTCGTCGACACATTTTGACTCCGTTGAGATTCGGATTTGGGTCACATCAATGTGCACCCGTGTTTAAGAAGGTTAAATTATTAAAGGTGCGCCTAAAGCAACTAGCGTATTGTTATTTTGGGAAGGCCGTAAAATTCGCTAAACGGCCTGTCCCGAATTCTAAGTATTTTAATATATACATTTAGAGGGTCCCGCAGCTTGTGCATTTTTGTTTGTCGAGGCTCGTCTCAATTTTATTTAAAAGGATAAACCTACAGTGACTATATTTTTCTATTAAGTTCATCTCTAAAATAAAAGAAAATATCTTAATTAATTACATGCTAAAAACATAACTTATTGGTTATTAGTTTACGGCTAATGCGAATGGAAAATTGCGACCGAGTTTGTACAAAGAAAAACTGCATTTCATTCTATATTCTATTATTCAATAATACTAAAACATGAGATTGACACACCATAATATAAAAACAGATTAATTATTCTTTGATTAATTCAAACTAACATTATTAGATGAAGAAGTTATACATATGCGACATCATTACTCATTTAATCAATCAACTACATTTTTATACAAAGAAAGGAAAATTATATTCAAACACAAATCTAAACAGGAGGGATTCAACAGGAACAAATCCTGATTAATATTTCATTTCTCTTCAATCCGAGAGTATACAAATGTGTACCTGGAAATGGCAGTACAAGAACAAAAGAAGGAGAAGTCAGCAGCAATAATAATAACACAGCAACAACAGGTCCAGCAACACCGCAAACCAGTAAGAACCAGTAGAATAACCCAGCAACGGATTGAAAACTCAGCAATACCAAAGTGCAATTGTAGTCAAAGAAGAAGAGAGACGGATACAAGATGCAGTAGTTTACTGATTTTCAATAACACTCGAGAAAAGACAAACAAAATTTATTCAAGTAGAAGTTCAAGTTGTCTTTCTCTTTTACTCTATAACACTCTTGGAATTTTCCAGAATGTATTACTTTCAAAAATATTCTCCCAATAATCTCTAAGTCCCCCTTAATCTTCAAGTTCTAGTCTAAGTTTTTTTTCTCTCAAGTCTAGTCCTCTTTTAATGTCAAGAAATGACTCTATATATAGCAAGACAAGTCTTCAATTCCCAACCCTAAATTATTCCCCCAAGGCATGCTTTGTCCCCACTATTAAATGTCTTCTTTATTTTAAACCTTGTCCCCCATGCCTAAATTAAATAAATACCACATTCCCAACCCATTATAATTTGTCCCCCATGCTTAACATAAACAAATGCAATATTCCCTTCCATTATATTTTGTCTTGTCCCCCATTATGTTAAATAAGTATATCAAAAACCACCCTATTATATTTTGTCCCCCATGCTTAACATAAAGAATCAAAATAATGTTCAATTACCAAACTACCCCTCCGACCTTATTGCAATTACCATTCTACCCCCGAATGCAATGCAATTTACCAAATTAAACCCATCAGCTCTAAACAATCAATTAATCATAACTTGACCAAAATATAGCCAAGATGACCAATTTCTCAACAATCTTCAACAACAAATCACATAAACACGATAAACACAACTCCAAATTAATGGAAATAAATCAACCATATCGGGAACCAATCCTGGTTAATTTAGACCATCAATGGATGAGCAAGGATACAACAATACAAACAACAAAATACATGATTCAAACTAAATCAACAAATCAAAAACAAACATAAAACTCACATTAAATCTGGATTAAACATGAACTTCAAGCAAAGATGAACATGAACTAAAAACAACAAACATGACGGATTAAAACGATTCAAACAACATTAATAATTTCTGGAAAATACATAACAACACATGAAACAAATTGAAGAAATAATTAATTAAATTTCAATTTGAATCTAACAAACTAACAAATATTTAAACAATAATACAAACATGAAAAACAACTAATTAATCTTTCATTTGAAATCTGAAAAATTAATTTAACAAAGCACATGAACAAACTAAAAAATTAATTCAAATGGTAGACATGAACAAAACAAACATTTGCCGATTTTAGATTCGAGAAATATCAAAACAAAATACGGACAAAAATAAAAATTCAAAATCTACTAACCGGATCGAAACGACGAACAAACGACTAAACCAACAACGAACTTGACGAGCCTCGACCAAAGTTCGAACCAACGATGACGAACATGATTTAAGAAGTAACTGAAGCAGATGAAGGCAGAACATGAGTAGCTGGGGTGCGATTGAAGAAGACGAAGCAACGATGACTGGTTGTGTATGCGAAGAAGATGAAGGTGAGGCAGCAGCTCAGAGACGGCTTGGCCATGGTGATGCCCAAGCTCAAAGAAAACGAAGCAGTAACGGAGGTCGTTTGGCCATGGAAACGAGTGGTCGACGAGGGCAATGACAGCAGTAGCATGATGGGTCTGTTTGGTTCGAACTGGACGAAGAGCAGCTGTTCGTCGAGGAGGAGGAAGGTGGTCGACGCAGCAAGCAGAGAGCTCGAGCTTGAAGCAGCGTCAATGGCAGGAAGGTAGTGCCGCCATGGATGACGATGGCAAAGCTCAGAGACGACGGAGCAGCAGCAGTGACACTGCTGGAGCAGGCTGAAGAAGATGAAGCAGTAGCAACACACAAAACATGGCATCCATGGCGATGGGTTTTCCTTCCATTTTGGCCGAGGGTTTTCCAGCGAAGCAGCGGCGAAACAGACGGGGAGGTTGACGTGGATGGTGGTGATGTTGGTTGTTCTGAGTAGACGAAGAATAAGGTAAGGGCAGCCATGGTTGTGTGCTTGGAGCTTTGGAGGAGAAGTGAAGAAGAAGAGAGGGGATGGGGGCGGGTGAGTTAGTGTTAGGGTTTTTGTTTTCTTCTTTTTGTTTTGTTTTTTTGTGTTTGGACAAAAAATGAAGAAGGGGGTTGGGTATTGGGTTAATGGGGCGGACCGGGTCGACCCGGTTTGAAGTGGACCGGGTCGTGGGGAAGATTGGGCAATTATTTGGGCCTGAGGTTGAAATTTGAAGAAGTGGCCCAATCCGATTTTTCTTTGTATTTTTGTTATTTTTTCTTCTTTTATTTTCTAAAACTAAATTATAAAAATACTTAAATTATTATTAAGAACTAAATTAAGTTATAAAAGCGCAAATTAACTCCCAATAACAATTAACGCACAATTAAGTAATAATTAAGCATAAAATTGTTCATTTGGACATTAAATGCTAAAGATGCAAAAGATGCCTATTTTTGTAATTTTTAATTTTTGTAAAACTAATTTAATTACTAACAATTGTAGAATTAAATCCTACATTCAAAATGCGACATATTTTTGTATATTTTTTATTAATCTAACAAATAAACAAACACAGACAAATACAAACAATTATCCAAAAATATCATAAAATCTCACAAAATTGCACACTAAGGAAAATCATTTTATTTGAATTTTTTGGGAGTGATTCTCATATAGGGCAAAAATCACGTGCTTACAACGCTAGGCCCGTGTTTTATCCCAACATGCCAAACTTGGACAAAAATTCATTTTCTTTGACTTGCTTCCCCTCTCACCTTCACAAATTTACTCATTACTTCTTTGAAATAGCATAATCCTTATAATCTCCAAATAATCTTTTCCTTGGACTGATATCAATTATCTTACGACAAATTAACATACAATACTACAGGATGCAACATCGTCGTAATTTAATACTGCGGGACGTAATATCAACGCAATATTGTGGGCCATTACATCATTCCCTCCTTTGGAACATTTGTCCTCGAATGTTTGACTGATGCTCTTATAATTTCCATAACTTATAGCTCTTGTGAATACCTTAATACTCTCCTTGCCATTTAGGCAGTTGTTTTGTGAATAAATCCAAAGGCCAGGGCATTCCCCCCTTTAGGCCTCTTTCCCACGCCATGAATTGTGGTCGGAATCCTTCCAGTCTTGTAACTGTTGCTACCTTCTATCATGCAACCTGTACGACTCTGACCTTGTAAGTGCGCTTATGCATCTCTTCTTTCATTTTTTCTCCGATTTTTAGCTATTACTGAAGTTCTTCACCCGATATTTTATCGAATTGCTATATCTTATTTCATAGACCCGGTTATCCATCCGTATGACTTTACTGCATCTAAGTAGGTCATATTATACCATAACTCTTACCTCTATTTCTTGTTACTGAGGTTTGCTACCAAATTCCATGTTACTTTCATTGCTTATCCAATATGTATAAATCTATGTCCTTTAATACTTCCACATTGCTATTCATCTTAAGAATGATGGCCTAATCTCATCTCATACTTTATAACTTTTATCCATCCATTATTGATTCACCTCAATATTGATCTACAAACTATTCCTAATAACATAACCTTTTATGTAACACTATCGCTAGGGTCCATGTTTCCTCGGGGAACATCTGAAATGATTAGACTGATCCACCGGGGGCGATACCGTGCTTTCATAAGCGTATCTCACAGCATCCCAATGTGATTTACCTTACGTGGGTATTTTAATCCTGTCCAATTCATGAGATCCTTTTCTTTTCTTCATCAGATCATTACTCAATCGAACGCCCAAATGTCATCCTTGATCTATCACAATTACACCCTCATTCTATTACCAGGACATCATTCCATCTCTTCTAAATGCTATTAGTCTTAGACTCCTTTGAGTTTATTCAGGCTATAGTGAGCTTTGTATAACTTAGAGAAATCATCTGTTCTTCTTGTTTTTATGGGCTTAATTCTGAGGACTTATTCTTTTTCGTTACTTTATCACTCGCCCATTCTTATCCTTACTCATGTCTTGTAAAACCTTGTCGCTTCACCATACAATAGCTTGCGACCTATACATATCTATTTATATTACTTGCAACCTTTCAACTTGTTTGCATCATAGACTTTCTTATGTCATTTGGAGCATCAAGCAAGACATCATATCGTCTCTAACTCTTCTTTACTCTCTTAGTCAGGCTTTTTGATACCTAGACCATAGGCTGGAAGATATGCTACTGACGATGCCGCTATTATTCCTAGATACTGAATCCCCGTGCTTCTAGCCTTTTATCCAATGTATGGACTATTCATGATCTTCTGCCTTTGAGTATCTCATACATTGTTTACCTTTACCTTACTTATCTAAAGTCTCACATCATATCTTCTATCTCTTTCATGACCTCCCTTCCACATAGGTATAATTCACACCCACAACTTGAAACTCTCTTATATTACTTGTATCTCTAGTGCATACACAATCTGGTGGTAGCTCCATACTGGTACTCTTCTAATTGGCTCTACCGTAGAGCCGTTATGGAATATGGTGGTTTTATTGTATTATCTCTCTTGTGTCTCTGATATTAAGGATGATTCTACAATGTTCTCAATCACGATTTCTATAATTATCTAGGGCCAATAGTCAGACTCCTAATTTACTTGGTTGAAGTAACTCTTTAGTTTCCTCTTCCTTTTGACCAACTTTTATGTAGGCTTAAGTTATCTCCCAATCTGCGGCTCATGGTATTGGTAATTATCTTAGTTTTTCATGTGCATTAGAGAATATTCATGATATAATCTTCTGAGAACTCAATCCTTTGTATATGACCTGGACTCAATTCTTTCTTTT
The DNA here is from genome assembly GCF_000393655.2 of Nicotiana sylvestris. NCBI lineage: Eukaryota > Viridiplantae > Streptophyta > Magnoliopsida > Solanales > Solanaceae > Nicotiana > Nicotiana sylvestris. The sequence continues at coordinate 96,572,679 of NC_091061.1, forward strand.
AACTTATATCGGAGTCTTCTACGTCAGTATGATTGTCAACATATATGCTGCATGGATAATATTCCGAAGTCTTATGTGTGTTCATAACGTGACTAACTCTGGATCATTGATCGAATAATCCCTCTTGTTCCTTCTTGGCTTTCTTTAAATGTAAGATGTTACTTCTTCTGGTCGTTCTGTTGCTTGTTTCATGCCTACCTAGCTTATCTTAGTTTCCATGTATGCCGGAATTTTCGTGTAACTCATATGATCTCAAGTATTACCTTTGATTTTACTTCCCGTTCATTAGCCATAGTAGGTGCCACTTTCTTATGGAGTGCATATAATGTTGTAGTGAGACTATTTTTACATGACCATTTCTTCTCCTAGTTACTATGCTTAGGTTGAAGCCTTCTTCCTTGTTTCCTCAGCTAGTCTTTCATTGTAGTACTTAGGGAGGATCCTCTGACTTTTGTAAGGCTGCGAGCTTATTATATCGCATACTCGATGGAATTTTGGATGTCCTTCCTCACCTATAATTATCCGTAGTTACTTACCTCCATGCCCTAGTGTTTGTAGGATTACTTCTAAACTTATATTTTGACTGTCTTCCCAGTGGAACTCTCTTTTGTTTCTGTAATACTCATACTATACCTTTAACTACTCCAACTCCTATTTGAATATTTCTCAAGGTCATGATGTCACGACTGCAAGGCTGAATTCCCCATGTTGTGGTTCCCTATGTTTAGATCTGTTGATTTGCCTGTATCCTCTTGTCTAGCCATAGCTAGGCTCTTCCTGAATCAACTGCTAACTACTCGTTGGCCCATTCTCATATTAGTATTCTGCGAAATCATTCTTGGGTTATTTCCTTTGTCTTAACTTACCTCTCGCACTGGCTCCTTATTTACCCATTACATCCCGGGCAGGAACCCTTACGTCGCTTTTTTGATGTCATGGTGGCATAATGTTCTAGAACTGTAGCATATCTGTAGGATTTGGATAAGTGTAATCTCATTCCTTTTTCATTTTTATCGCATTCTTCCTTTACCATTCCATAGTCACTAGAACTACTTAATTCTGACTTAATGCCACATCACTTGATATTTCCCCCTTTACAATGATCTATGTATAGATGTTTTATTTGTTTGGCACCTTTTCACATCATCGATGACTCTTACCCACCTTGCGGTAATCCTTCTGTACCAAGGATAAAAAAATTCCTTACTCGCGAGGGTGACACTTAGTATAATTGGCACATATAGCCCTTTAAGCTTAACTTTGCTTGCATCGCTTGCTTTAGGGAAGCATCTTCCTGAATGACCATTCTCTGAATTTCTCATGAATATTCTTCTGTTGTTCATTCTATTATTGCAGGAACGCAATATGAAATTCTCATGACGTCAACCATTATCAATTACGCAGTCCCTAATTCATGTTTAGTTTATCTTATTCACCAATCCATTGTGGTTCTATTACTCTGGTGTCTAAATTTTCCTTCTGGTAGTTGTATTGGAATCACGAGCTTATTATTTTTTTGAAATAAGGATATGAGTTCATTCCCTATACTCTTTTGTTTTCTCAAGGCCTGTCATCTCTCGTATTTTCCTTCACTTGATTATAGACTCTGCAATACTGTCATTTTTTCAATCTGCCATTGTCATCCATGTATCACGTCTTACCCATAATGCTCCATTAATTCTCTTCGTATTCTTGCTAATATTTATGTCAATCACTTTATTTCGAAAACTTCAACAAGACATTCTTTCGTTTTTTATCTCCCCTTGCTCCATCCACGGGCTCTTCGGGTTGCCTAACATTCTCTCCCTACTAGGGACGGGAGCCATACTAAGGTAATTATACATTCTAGGCTTCCAATTCCTATGTTTGTAGAACTCATATCCAGATGTACTATTTTAGAGTGCACCATCCGGGTGTCTCACAAGGAGAATTATTACCTCATTTGTAATATCGTTTGAAAATGTCCGCTAATCACTAACAATCCATCCAATATTTGGGTTACTCTAATCCCAGCCGGATCCTGATATCCGTCCTTTTTTATACTACTTTTGTTAGTTTGCATATGGTATAACTTAGATTACTGTGGCCACTTGTACATACCTCTATTATTGTTGAAGGTAAATCAAATGGCTTATATTCCTCTGCCTGAATTGTAAATATTGATAATTCTTCATTAACTGTGCGCCTCGTACCCTTCTTCATCTTGCTTCTTTTACTTGTTGAAACTTGTATCTATTTTCTGAATCTCTCTTTGCCTTTCACCATAGGGGTGGATAGATATCCTTGCATTAAGGTTCCTTATCAAGAGGCTTACACGTCTTAGTATATACATGATCTGCTGAATACCTCATATTTATTAATCGTAAGCATGATGCAAAGATTGAGTTCCTCTCACTCAACTCTTCCACAGCTATATCCCTTACCAACCATCTTTCTGGATGTAGGCATCATTGTATTACGAATAAGACAGAGTTTAGGAATTTGAGTTCTTACAACTGAGCTCTACCACACGATCTAGAGTAAGAAGAAAGACTGATAGTCCTAAATTCCGTGTAGCCTCCTGCTTATAAGTGTGGTGCATGACACACCCATAAACAAGACTCTACTAGACATGGCTTGTAGACTCCCTAGGACAGAATTGCTCTAATACCACTTTTATTACGACCCAAACCGATGGGCCATGACGGGCACGCGGTACCTTACTCAGTCGAGTACCAACGTAACGTATCTTTCTTATTACATCATCATATACACATGACATATAGGCCTAATAGGCCAACATGATCCTTTATAAACTCAAAACATAGGCCGACAAGGCCGTACAATCTTTTATGTACACGACATATGTCTACAAGCCTCTAAGAATACATAAATATCATAAAGATTGGGACAGAGTCCCGCCATACCAAACAATACACATCTAAATCATACTAACCAAACGAGCAACTCCGAAGCAAATGGAGCACACCAACATCTTTCGCTGAGCTAATAGCCTACTTGGAGGGCTCTCGACCTATCTATCGGGACCTTCGGGCATGAAACGCAGCGTCCCCAGGCAAAAGGGGCGTCAGTACGAATAATGTACCGAGTATGTAAGGCACATAAATAAATACATAAGAGACTTGGAAGACATATAGAGTACATGACTCAACCTGTAAGTCTGAATAACTTTGTAAATCATAAATTACTTTTAGCGTCATGCATATGCGTATGAATGTCATGTCGTGCATAGGTGCATGTTTCATAACATCATCAGCCTCTGAGGGCATCCCATCATATCATATCGGCCATTGTGGGCAAAATCATCATCATATACCAGCTGATCAGGTGGTGGTGCGTATATAACGCCATAACCATTCACATATCCTATTTACATATATATACATACATATATACACGTATTTAACTCCGTCTGAATCATATTTTAGCCATTGTGGGCAATATCATCATCATATACCAGCTGATCAGGTGTTGGTGCATATATAATGCCATAACCATTCCTATATCCCATTTACATATATATACAAACATATATACGCGTATATAACGCCGTCTAGTCATGGGTCAATACACATGAATGCAATGATTGAAAAGTACGTTAATAAAATCTTTCGGAGCTTCCTAAGACCATTTTGCTTTTGAGTAATATCATAAAGTAAACTCTTTTCAACTTTCGTATTTTTTTTCTGAGACCCATGAACAGATGATAAAATATTATGACACACAAAAATTCAATAACATAGATATCTCTAATACTTCTACGAATATAGTCATTCATGGAATTTGTGCATTTGTATGTTTCGTTCGTATTGTATGGATCATGCCAAAAGAAAGAAGGGATAACCTTAACATATCCAGATCAATTTTCTTGACAATTCCTCTAACACACGTCTTATGTGACGAACACGTAACGACGGGTTCAAGTAGGGAAAAAATCATATGATATTCTTGAGAAAGATTGTACCGTGCTCTCTTAGACAATGAGGCCATAACGCTTATCGTCTTTCGTTGCAAACCAGTGAAACAAACCTTCTCGGAACAAGGATATTATCACAATTTGGAAATTGTTGACCAACGTGATCCTACTCTTCAAGAATCAATAAGCATCTCATAAACCTTATTTATCCATTCTCTAACATGAAAGTCATTGAAAGGAAGATCTCTAGTAATGTGTGAAATCCTTCCAACTTTGTAGTCATTCCCAAAAGCTACACTTTTATTATCATGATGGTAAGGGTTCATATGTAGGTCTTGTTAAGACTTTCATTTTTAAGCTTATCATCTTACCTTAATGTTTTTATTAAAGTGGGTGTGAGCCCCATTTAGGTGAGTACTTGGCCACGAAACTCCCCCAAATATGCCACCTAATTACTTAAAATCAAGAGTCATCATATGTATCTCCATGTGGCTGCCATGTTTTAGACCATTAATCTTATCCAAAAATTTTAATTAATCAATCACTAATTATTAATTAACTAGTTAATTCCCCCATTATCCAATAATTCCCATAATTAAAGATTATGTCAAATTATTTAAAATACTACTCAATTTTAATACACCTTACTATCATGGCCATGTGGTACCTTATATGGTACTAGTCCATAAATACCGGGTATTAACGCTCGGCCCGTGTTTTATCCCAACATGCCAAACTTGGATGAAAATCATTTTCTTTGACTTGATTTCCCTCTCACCTTTACGAATTTACTCATTACTTCTTTGAAATAGCATAATCCTTATAATCTCCAAATAATCTTTTCCTTGGACTGATGTCAATTATCTTACAACAAATTAACGTATAATACTACAGGATGCAACATCATCGTAATTTAATATTGCGGGACATAATATCGATGTAATATTGCGGGGCATAACACTCAAAACATATGACTGGAAGCAAGAACCAGTTCCTTTCACTTGAGGACTTAAAAGGAGGTAATGTCTCTTTTGGAAATGGGAAGAAAGGTGGGATTATTGGGGTTGGAAAGGTAGGTAAGACAGACTCACATTCTATTGAGAATGTCTACTTGATAGATGGCTTGAAATATAGCCTAATCAGTGTATCACAACCGTGTGATAGAGGTAACCTTGTAGCATTTACCTCTACCAAATGCTTTGTGATTAATCTTACCACTAACAAGATTGTTTTGCAGGGAAAAAGAGTTAACAATATTTACATTGTAGATTTGTCCACTCTTTCAGAAAATGAACTCACTTGTTTGAGTGTGTTGGACAATGATCCCCTCATGTGGCACAAAAGACTTGGTCATGCAAGTCTAAATCAACTCAACAAATTAGTCTCCAAGCACCTGGTGATAGGGTTACCTAACATCAAGTTCAAGGAAGACAAAGTTTGTGAGGCCTGTGCAAGGGGGAAGCGGGTAAGATCATCCTTTAAAAGAAAGAAAATGGTAAGCACAACCAGGACGATGGAACTGGTTCATATGGATCTCTGTGGTCCAATGAGAACATTGCGCAGAGGTGGTAAGAAATATGTGATGATACTTGTTGATGATTATTCTAGGTTTACCTGGGTACTGTTTTTAACATCTAAGGATGAAGCATTTGACAAGTTTACTGACTTTGTTAGAAAAACTCAGAAACAACTAGGTAATCAACTTGCATCAATCAGGTCTGATCATGGAACTGAATTTGAAAATGCTAAGTTTGCTGAATTTTGTGATGAGCATAGTATAGATCATAACTTTTCTGCCTCTAGGACTCCTCAACAAATTGGAGCAGTTGAAAGAAAGAATAGGACTCTTGAAGATATGGCTAGGACTATGCTTCTTTCTGGTAAACTGCCCCATAGCTTCCGGGCAGAGGCTGTAAATACTGCATGTTACATTATTAATATATGCATGACTAGACCACTTGTAGACAAGACTCCCTATGAGTTACTTAAAGGGACAAAACCAAATATATCCCATCTTAGGGCATTTGGATGCAAGTGCAGTGTGCACAATAGTGGAAAGGACTCCCTAGGTAAGTTTGATCCCAGAAGTGATGAGGGAGTATTCTTGGGATATTCTTCACATAGCAAAGCTTATAAAGTGTTCAATAAAAGAACTTTTTCCGTAGAAGAAAGTGTACATGTAGTTTTTGATGAACCTAACATTCTTTCTAAGAGACAGGAACATGAGGATGAAGTTATTGGGCTGGTAAATTTTTTGAGTGAAGTCTCAGCTCAAGCTAAAGTTGCACCAAAAGAAGGAACAGGTGATGGAACAGGTTCTTCCATCCAGGGCAACCTAACAGGGGGAACTGAACAAAGAGGAACTGCAACCAATCCCCTAAAGGAACATGTTCATGACCCTGTTCCTCAGCAACAGAACATGGGAGAAACATCAAGCAGAAATCAGTTGGTTGTAAAACCTCACAAGTATCAAATTTCTCATCCCATTGAGAACATAATCACTGATCCAACCTCTAGAGTTAAAACTAGATCACAATTAAAGAATCTGTGTGCTTTTGATGCTTTCCTATCTCTTATTGAACCTAAAAATGTTGTTGAGGCTTTGCAGGATGCTGATTGTATAAATGCAATGCAAGATGAACTCAATCAGTTTGAGAGAAGTCAAGTTTGGAATCTAGTTCCAAGACCCAAGGATATATCAGTAATTGGTACTAAATGGGTCTTCAGAAACAAGCTTGATAAAGATGGAACAATTGTAAGAAACAAGGCAAGACTGGTGGTCCAAGGTTATAGCCAAGAGAAGGGCATAAATTATGATGAGACCTTTTCTCCAGTTGCAAGATTTGAGGAATTAAGACTCCTCATAGCTTTTGCGGCATACATGGAATTCACTCTTCATCAGATGGATGTCAAAAGTGCCTTCCTGAATAGCTACCTAAAAGAAGAAGTGTTTGTTAAACAACCTCCAAGGTTTGAGAGCAAGGAGTGTCCGGAACATGTGTACAAATTAGACAAGGCACTCTATGGACTCAAGCAGGCTCCTAGAGCATGGTATGAACGACTGTCCAAATTCCTGCTTGAACATGGCTACAAAAGAGGTAAAATTGACAGTACTCTATTCCTAAGGGAAAAAGGTAAAGATCTTCTTGTGGTACAAATATATGTGGATGACATAATTTTTGGGGAAACCACCGACAAACTAAGTAAGGATTTTGCCAAATTAATGGGGAGTGAGTTTGAATTGAGTATGATGGGTGAGCTTAACTTTTTCTTAGGCTTACAAATCAAATAAAACCCAAATGGAACCATGATCCATCAGCAGAAATATGCAAAAGAGTTGATTAAAAAGTTTAAAATGGATGAATCAAAGGAAATAGACACACCCATTGCAATAGCTACCAAATTAGACATAGATGAACCTGGTTCATATGTTAATCAGAAGTTGTATAGAGGTATGATTGGTTCACTTTTGTATCTTACTGCTAGCAGACCTGACATAGTTTTCAGTGTAGGGCTTTGTGCTCGTTTTCAGGCAAATCCTAAGGAATCTCACTTGACTGTTGTCAAGAGGATACTGAGATATTTGAAAGGCACTACTGATCTGTGTCTTTGGTACCCTAAAGGTAGTAATTTCAATCTAGTAGGGTATGATGATGCTGATTATGCATGTTTCCTTGTGGATAGGAAGAGCACCTCAGCTATGGCTTTTTTGGTTCATGTCTTGTATCATGGGCCACTAAAGAGAAGAACTCAGTGGCTTTATCCACTACTGAGGCTGAATATGTTGTTGTTGCTTCTTGTTGTGCTAATTGTTGTGGATCAAACAACAGCTGATAGATTTTGGCATTGAAGTTGGTTGCATTCCTATCTTCTGTGATAACACTAGTGCTATAAGTATGACAAAAAACCATGTTCATCATAAAAGGACTAAGCACATAGATGTTAGACATCACTTCTTAAGAGATAACTATGAGAAAGGATTGATCATCATAGAATTCTGTGCTACTGATAAACAAATTGCTGACATCTTTACTATAACACTGAGTAGAGAAAACTTTGAAAGGAACAAGTTGAAATTAGGTATGATTAAGATCACCTAATAGGACCAGCTCAAAATGCACAATGAAAAAAAACAAAAAACAATTTATCTAGGAAATCTGATCTTGTGTAAATATCTAAATTAATTTTTACTCAGCTTCATAATGTAAATTGTAACTCCTGTGACATGTGTTAATATAACTCACTGATCTCTTACAAAATTTTCTCTATTATGGTAAATTGAGGCATGGTTAAGAGAATTTTAAATAAAAAACCTGGTTCATCAGTATTGGTTCATCTGAATGTCAAGGTATGTTTTCTATACTCTGCACAATTAGAAATATAAATATTTAAATCATGAGCAGAGTCCTACAATTGTTCAAGTCCCTAGAAAATTCTATACCCATTTGTGTTTGAACCAGTTCCATCCTCATTAGAATTCTAACCACAAAAATTGCCTAAAATCTAGAAAAGCCTAACCGTTCGTTCAACCTGCAATTTCAGGTTGATTAGACCTCTAATTGACCGTTGAAGCTACCGTTGCCCATTAAATGAGTCTTTCCCTTTAAATACTCATCATTACTTTCTGCCACCCTCATAGTTCAAAACCGTCAAAAATCCTCTTCACTCTCAATTACTTTCTTCTCCAAAGCTTTAACTCACCAATTCTCTCAAGAAATCAGCTACAATGACAAATCTACAAGACAACCCTACAACTCCTCCACAACCCACTCACTCTAATTCATCTACCCCTCCTCCACCTAGCACATCTCCCAAACATAGGCTAAGAAGAGTAAAAATACTTGCTCGTAAAACGGTGGCATCTGGTGCTCTATCAAAGAAATTGAATGAGCAATTAAAGGCAAGTTAGGCTCAAGACTCTGATTCTGAGTCATACAAATCTACTAGTGAGGGGGAAGGACCTGGGTCTTCTGACTCTAAGAAGGCTCAAGAATCCCCTTCTAAGGTAAGTTCTTCTTTAACTGAAAATTTATAAAATAGGTTTGTTTTGGTTGGGCCTATCAGGGATGTGGAATTACCTAAATTAATAAGGAGTGGAGGTAAAAAGAAAAAGAGAGATAGAGGGTGGATGTGGTGACGAGAGGGGAAAAGGGAAAGGAGTTGTTGATCATTCACCCACTGCTGATTTGTCTATACCTGCTATTTGTGGGGTTGTACAAGAAAATGTTGAAGAAAGTGGCAATAAGTCAGGGGGAGTGGTTCTGGTGAAGCTGCTGAAGGGTTAGTTAATTTAAGTGCACAGGGAGATAAACGTGGTTCATCAACTGAAGAGACCCTAGCAGACCTTTTGAAAAAGGTAGGGGCAAGTTACGATCCAAAGAAAAGGAGAACTCCCACTCCAAAAGCCCCCAGTGCCCCTAAACCCTCCAAGAAAAGAAAGGCTTCCTCCCCAACAACTACTGAAAATTCCTTGCCCAAGGGAAGAGACACAAGAAGCAGGGTGAAACAGAGTGAGAGTGATCTACAAAAGGCTCTGGCTGAAAGTAAGAAGAAAAGGATTGCTAAAGGAAAGGGTAAGGTTGCAGAGTCCTCAGAAGCTGTTGATATTGAGGAGATGGAACAGGTCCATCAGGAGAAAGTTACAACAGTGGAGGTTCAGACCCCCAAGCCCAAAAAGTCCAAGACTTCTTTCAAGAAGTTTTCCTCTGTGTCTGAGGCTGCTGAACCTTCATTGGCCAAGAGTGCAGTGAAAAGTAAATAAGTTAGAGTTTCTGAAGATGGGGAATGGTGTGGTAAAGAAGAAAATGAGATTGATGGTGAACAAGACAAGCTTGCTATGTTTGGCAAGAGAAAATTTTGAAGGGAAGATTGCTGAAAGATTTGGTGGAACCAGGGATAGTTCGTTTGGTTGACACACTGGTTGCTCAGAGCTGGAAGGACATGGTCCTTCAGATGGATGTGAGATTGGCTAGAAATGAAATCATTGAATTCATGGCAAATGCTAAAGTCAAAGATGGCAGTGTTACAAGCAAAGTCAAAGGAGTCCAAGTGATATTTGATGTAGAGGAACTGGGAGAGATTCTAGACATCCCTGTTGAGTGATATGATGATTACACCAGACAGAGATGGCCAAGCCTAGATTCCCTTCCATCTGCCCTTACAATCACTAGGAGATTTTGTGATGAAGATAAGAATGAGGCCGAGTTTGTGCACAAGAGTGAAATGAAGCCATATCACAAAGTCATTTTTGAGTTTGTCAACAAGTGCCTACTGCCCAGGCAAGAGAGAAGGCATATTGCAAACTATATGGACTTAGTTCTGATGGAGTGCCTTGAAAGTGGAATGAAGGAAAATCAATTGGCCTGCATTCATAATCAAGCTACTAGACAGGGTTATCAATGGCTCCAAGGCTCATGCTACCCCCTATGGCTTTATTCTGACTACAATTATAGATAGGTGCAATGTGCCTCTGAAGAAATGGGAAATGGCGACAAGTAAGGATTAATTTGGTATTAATACTCTGCTTGCTTATGACTACTTAGTCAATGCCATCCCAAATGAACCTGGTTCATCCAAGAAGACTCCTATCAATAGTAAATTCAGGGCTCTTGTTCAGGAAAGTAAAGCCAAGGATGTTGAGATAGCTAGGCTAAATGCTCGTGTGGCAGAGGTGGAATCTGAGAGGGATGCTCTTAGAACTGAGCTCACCAAGGAAAAAGAGAAGAGTGATGGAATTCTTCAGAATATACTGAATCTTCTCCAAGCCCAAAACCAACCCTCTAGCTCTCCCAAGCCATAGGAATTCTAGCCTTTATCTCCTGAACTTGTCTAGTACCTTCAGTGACCCGGATTAGGGATTTTTCTTTCTTTTTGCTCATGTTTTGAATATTTTTGCTTTCTGGTTGTGGATTGTGGTAGTAGCATATCTTCTATCAATGATATCTACTATTTTTGCTCTTGTTAAATGTTAATATTTCCTTGATAGTTTAAATATATTTGCTCGATTACTAATGATTAATTCATGATTGCACTTGTAGTTTCCCCAGTGGCCAGGAGTACTTATTGAAATCTAGGACTCACACTTTGTATGCAACTTTTCGATGATGCCAAAAGGGGGAAGAGATATTGTGCTTTACATATTCTGAATAAATGATATTTATAACCTAATTAACCTGGTCCTTGATGATAAATGAATTTTTTAAACTTTGTATTGATAATTAAGCTGAGTTCTTACAGGATCCAAGTAAGTAAAAAGTACAAAATTTTTCATCATCAAAAAGGGGGAATTTGTTGACCCAAGTACAGGTAAAGTTTTTAAGACTGACAAAAGAACTCAGACATGGACCAGGTCCATCTTGTGAAGCACAGTCATGATCAACCCAAACATGTGAGATGTACGTGAAGGAGATAAATATAACTTATCAGAAGTTATATCTCCTGATCTGATCGAAAAGGTTGCATATTGGATAAGGAAAGAAAGACTCCTTACAGGAAGAGAACACAGTTTAGGAAGAAGATAGTGTCAGAGTATAAGATCAACTAGAACTCTTTTACGATAGAAGAGTAGCATATGAATCCCAGTCAATCTCTAATTACTAACCCATTAAATATCAGTGTTGTTCTCTTTTACAGGTAATGCACATAAGCAGAAGTTAAATTTAAATTGAGAACAAAAGAGCAAGGCAATTTTGCAAGCAATTTATGTGTGATTCAAGCGTGCAATCCTGAAGCTACTTGAACAAGATAGAAGAACCAGTTCCAAGTGTCTATCTTTTATTCTAGTTCAATTGTAGTAGGTGATTTTACATTGTACTTTTCAGCTTTTACAGAGGCAATTGTATTAGGTACCTAGAGTGTTCAATTTAGAGTTAACTTGAAGTTGTCGCAACAGTTGAGGCTGTGTGCCACAATAGGATTAGAGTTAATCCTAGGTTTACAGAAGAGTTTTTGTAAATGCAGTTTTTGGCTCAGTGATTTTAGTGGAAGTTTGGGAAAATCCTACTAAGTAGTAGGTCGTGGTTTTTTCAATTTTTGATCCATGTGTTTTCCATATAAAAATTTCCGTGTTCTTTATTTTCTTTACTTATTATTCCGCAAACAGTAGTAGTTGGAACACATAGAAGAACCAGATCCTTCTATAATCAAGTTAAGCGAAAATTGGGTACCACACAAATCACCCCCCCCCTCTTGTGTGGTATTGACGTATAAAACATCAATTCTCTTACTTTTCTAGCTCAATGTTCATCAGAATTGTCATTTAGCTTCATTACTCTTGCTTTATTGTTCTTGACCAATCTCGAGGTCACTTGAGCTCGAGGTCAAGACTGACTTATCTACTGATTTGATCTTACTTATTTATTTCATCTATACTTCAGATTTCTTGATTATTAATTAATATTGAACTAAATCACGTATCTTTAAAACCACAAATCAAATTTAATTGTTACTCGTATTTTCGAGGTAAATAGTTTGGCACCCATCGTGGGGCTAAAGATAATATTGTTTATTTCAATACTAATTTTTGTAACGCAAATTATTTAACATTTGTTCTTATCAACAATTCTTTGATTTCAGGATGAAACATGTCAAACTCACTGAATGCACCCGTACACGGTGATGACGGTCTTGGGTTCCACGGAGAAAATGACAACATAATTGCTCTAGGGGTCGATGTACCACTGATAAACCCTAGGGAAGTGCCAACTGTGGAGCCAGTGGATGTTAGTTCACACACTGCTTTGAATACGGATGTAGGCGGACACCCCGGAGTAAGTGTACGTAGAGAAGTTAGATCTGGGGGCCAAAGAACACAGTGTGTAGAGGTGGGGGAATCAACCTCCAAGTGATATTCGAGATGCTACAAGCTCAACAGATTTCCATCGCTTAACTTCAAAGCCAGAATAAAACTCCAAGTATAGTCGAACCAGGAAATACTCAACGTACTGAGCCGGTGCCAGAAAGATCAAACGAGCACGGCTCGGGGACTGACCCCACAATTATGAAGATGCTCGAGGAACCCACCAAGAGGATCGACTGCGGATAAAAAAAGATTAAGGATAATGACAAAAAGTTAGAGACCTATAACTCTCGTGTTGATCAAATACCAGGGGCACCCTTGGTCTTAAAAGGATTGGATGCCAAAAAATTCATACAAAAGCCATTTCCCCCAAGCGCGGCTCCGATGCCCATCCCCAAGAAATTCTGTATGACCGATATACCTAAATACAACGGAACAACCAACCTTAATGAGCATATTACCTTATATACTTGTGGAATTAAAGGAAACGACCTGAATAAGGATGAGATCGGGTCAGTATTGTTGAAAAATTTGGGGAAACATTGTTGAAAGGAGTCATGATTTGGTACAACTTGCCCCCAAACTCTATCGATTCATTCGCTATGTTAGCAGATGCCTTCGTGAAAGCACATGTCGGGGCCATAAAGTTGGCGACGAGGAAATCAGACATTTTAAAGATAAAACAGAGGAAAGACGAGATGTTAAGGGAGTTCGTGTCTAGGTTTCAGATGGAGCGAATGGAATTACCGCCGGTCTCGGATGACTGGGCAGTACAAGCTTTTATGCATGGTTTGAATGAGAGGAGTTAGATCGCGTCTCGATAATTAAAGCAGAATTTGTTCCAGTACCCAGCTGTGACATGGTCGGACGTACATAACAGTTACCAATCGAAGATTAGGGTCGAGGACGACCAATTGGGAGCCCCCTCGGGTTCAGTTCATCCGAACAGGTTGGCAACTAAGCCCTTGAGGGATACAGACAGGGAACCAAGATCAAACAAGGAACGATATCAACCGTATGTCGATCAGAGAAATAGTAGTTCGGGGCATAACGCCCCTCAGAACGATCGAAGAAATGATAGAGGTCAAAGCTCTAAGAACTCATGATTAAGAATGGATTTGATAAACATACCAATCACGTGAAAGCACCTCGATTATCGAAGTATAATTTCAGTATAGATACATCGGGGATCGTATCAACTATTGGAAGAATCAAGGACACCAAGTAGCCCAGGCCTATACAAACTGATCCTTCTCAAAGAAATGCAAACTTGATGTGTAAGTATCATGGCACACATGGCCATAGAACTGAGGACTGCAGGTAGCTAAGGGGGAAGGTAGCTCAGTTGTTCAGCGAGGGTCACGTTTGAGAATTTCTCAGTGATCGAGCTAAGAATCACTTCTGGGAGAGAGATGCAAGCAAAAACAATAAGTAGGAAGAACCATAACATGTAATCCACATGATCGTTGGCAGTGTCGATGTCCCACAAGGACCTGTATTCAAAACCGAGGTGTCGATCACAAGAGAAAAAGGGACTCGGATCTATGTTCCCGAGGACGTCCCATCATTCTATGACAAGGAAGCAGAAGGCATATCTCAGCCGCATAATGACGCCCTGGTAATTTCTATTCTTTTGAATAAAATTCAAGCTAAACATGTTCTAGTGGATCCAGGCAGCTTAGCAAACATAATCATATCGAGGGTCGTAGAACAGCTCGGCCTACAGGATCAGGTAGTACATGTATCCTAGGTCCTAAATGGCTTCAACATGGCAAGCGAAATAACAAAGGGGGAGATAATCTTACCAGTGAACGTAGCCGGGACATACAAGATACAAAATTCCATATCATCATAGGCGACATGTGGTATAATGCACTCCTCGGGAGACCATGGATACACAACATGAGGGTAGTACCTTCAACTCTTCATCAGATAATGAAGTTCCCAACAGAGGATAGTGTAAAAATGGTTTACGGAGAGCAACACACTGCAAAGGAAATGTTTGCAGTTGATGAAGTGACGCCGATGCCAGAGCCTTCAACCTCAAAAAAGTCGAACACCAAAGGTAAGCAGGCGTCCAAATAGCAATCACCGATCCTAGTCCTGATCGAGCCAGAGGAACAGGTAATCGAAGAAGAAGAAGAGGATTTCCTTACTCCTCAAACCTTCATTGTTCCCGAATAATCAGACACAAGCAAATCAATGATCGAGGAACTGGAGCAGGTCATACTGATCGAATACATGCCCGAGAGAAAGGTATACCTTGGAACGGGATTAACCCCCAAACTTAGGAAAAACCACATTCAATTTCTTATTGATAATATGGATTACTTTGCTTGGTCCCATTTAGATAAGACATGGATTCCACTGGAAATAAATACGCACCGGCTAAGCCTCGACCCTAGGTTCAAATCAGTAATGCAAAAAAAGAGGCCCCAGTCCGAGGTGAAGCATGAATTCATAAAGGATGAGGTAACCAAACTTCTTAAAATAGGGTTTATTCGGGAAGTAAAATACCCTGAATGGTTAGCCAACGTAGTTGTAGTTCCTAAAAAAAGGAAACAAACTTAGAATGTGCGTAGATTACAAGGATTTAAACAAAGCATGCCCAAAAGGCTTTTTCCCATTACCCAACATCGATCGTATGATCGATGTCACAGCTGGCCACGAGATCCTAACTTTTCTCGACTCCTACTCCGGTACAATCGAATTTAGATGAACCCGAGGACCATGAAAAGACCTCATTTATCACTAAGCCTGGAACGTGCTGTTACAGTGTAATGCCCTTCGGGCTAAAACATGTTGGAGCTACATACCAACACTTAGTTAACAAGATGTTCGAGGAACAGATAGGTAAATCGATGGAAGTTTACATTTATGATATGTTTGTTAAGTCCCTATTGGCAGAGGACCATTTAACTCATTTGTATGAAACATTCAAAATCTTGTGGAAATACAACATGAAGCTTAACCCGGAAAAATGTGCCTTCAGAGTCGGCTCGGATAAGTTCCTTGGCTTTATGGTGTCGAATCGAGGTATTGAAATTAACCCCGACAAGATCAAGGCCATCGAGGATTTCACGATCGTGGATAGTGTGAAGGCTGTGAAAAGGCTAACAGGACGAATAGCCGCCTTGGGTCGATTCATTTTGAGGTCGTCAGATTGAAGTCATAGGTTCTTTTCCTTGCTCAAATGATTTCGCATGGACCTCGAAATGCTAGCAAGCCTTAGAAGAATTAAAGCGATACTTATCGATCCCACCTTTGCTTTACACCCCAAAGCTAGATGAAAAGATTTACTTGTATTTGGAAGTATCCGAGATAGCAGTAAGTGGGGTACTCGTTCGAGAAGAGCAAGTCACACAATTCCCTATTTATTATGTAAGCCGAACTCTAGGAGATGCTGAAACCAGATACCCCCACTAAGAAAAATTAGCACTTGCATTGATAAGTGCATCTAGAAAGCTAAATCCATATTTTCAGTGTCATCCCATATGTGTGTTAACCACTTACCCTCTTCAAAATGTTTTGCATAAGCCCGAATTATCGGGCAGGTTCGCCAAGTGGGCCGTTGATCTTAGTGGGTAAGATATCGAATATCAACCCCAAACGGCCATCAAGTCTCAAATCCTAGCTGACTTCATGGCCGATTTTACACCGACCCTTATACCCTAAGTGGAGAAAGAACTCCTGCTAAGATCGGGTACATCATCGGGGGTATGGACCCTTTTTACGGACGGTGCCTTGAATGTGAAAGGGTCTGGGCTTGGCATTGTCATAAATCCACCTATAGGTAGTACCATTAGACAATCTATCAAAACTTCTAGGTTGACTAATAATGAGGCCGAGTATGAGGCTATGATTGCAGGTCTCGAACTAGCTAAGAGCTTGGGAACAGAAGTCATTGAAGCCAAATGCGATTCACTGTTGGTGGTAAACCAAGTCAAGAGTTTTGAAGTTCGAGAGAATAGGATGCAAAGGTACTTGGATAAGCTATAGGTAACTTTGCACCGCTTCAAGGAGTGGACTCTGGATCATGTGCCTCGAGAACAAAATACCGACGCCGATGCACTTGCTAATTTGGGATCCTCGGTTGAAGAAGATGATATCGTCCCGGGGACTGTCGTCCATTTATCGAGGTCTGTAATTGAAGAGGGTCATGCCAAAATAAATTTTACAAGTTTGACTTGGGATTGGAGGAATAAGTATATCGATTATTTGAAAAATGGAAAACTCCCATTGGACCACAAGGAATCGAGGGCCCTACGAACCAAGGCTGCTAGGTTCGCATTAGATGAAGATGGAACATTGTACAGGAGAACACTCGATGGGCCATTAGCAGTATGTTCAGGGTCGGGGGACACCGATTATGTTCTACGAGAAATCCACGAAGGTACTTGTGGGAGTCACTCCGGCGCCGAGTCTTTGATTTGCAAAACTATTAGAGTAGGGTACTACTGGGATAACATGGAAAAATACGCTAAGGAGTTCGTTAAAAAGTGTGATAAATGTCAAAGGTTCGCACCAATGATTCATCAGCCCGGGGAGCAAATACACTCAGTCCTGCCCCCGTGGCCTTTCATGAAACGAGGAATGGACATAGTCGGCTCTCTAACAACGGCACCAGGTAAAGCTAAATTTATTTTGTTTGTGACTGATTATTTTTCTAAATGGGTGGAGGCACAGGTCTTCGAGAAGGTTAGAGAAAAGGAAGTTATTTACTTCATCTAAGACCACATCATATGTCGGTTCGGTATGCCTGCCGAGATTGTTTGTGACAACGGAAACAATTCATCGGAAGCAAGGTGACAGAGTTCCTCAAAGCACATAAAATAAAAGGATCTTATCAACACCGTACCACCCAATTGGAAATGGACAAGCCGAGTCAATAAACAAAACTATCATTCAAAACCTAAAGAAAAGGTTGGACGATGCAAAGGGAAAATGGAGAGAAGTTCTACCCGAGGTCCTTTGGGCATATCGAACAACATCGAAGTCTAGCATAGGGGCTACTCTATTCTCTTTAGTATATGGCTCTGAGGCCCTTATACCTTTCGAGGACGGAGAACACAGCGATGGGTTTTGACATGCATCGGAGGCGTCAAATCACGAGGCCATGAATACTAGCCTCGAGTTACTAGATAAAAACGAGAGGCAGCACTTGTTCGGATGGCCGCGTAGAAGCAAAGAATCGAGAGATACTACAATAAAAGGACCAACCTTCGACACTTTGGAATCGGGGACTTAGTTCTATGGAAAGTCACCCTCAATACTCGAGACCCGCATAAAGGGAAACTAGGCCCGAATTGGGAACGACCGTACCGAGTCATCAGAGTTGTTGGTAAAGGATCTTACAAACTTAGCACGATGGAAGGTGAACATCTGCCAAACAATTGGAACGTATCACTACTCAAACGATACTATTGCTAAGGTATGACTTTCTCCTTTTGTCCATTTGAATTTAAAACTAATCCATTATAGGTGACCGATGGAAGATATCGAAGACACCTTTCTACACGAAGGTCTTAGGTTTTAAAGCACGTGTTACAATTTTTTTCCCTTAGATCGGATTTTGTCACAAATGGGTTTTACCAACAAGGTTTTTAACGAAGTAACAACTATGTGCAACCTAAGGAGAACTCAACAATATCCAAGGCTTCTTTTCAATCAACCTCGAATACTGGGGGGCATCACCCTCGGAGGATATATTTTTGAGAAAAATACTTCACGCCAAAGAGGGCCTCAATAGGAGAACTTTGTAATGGGCCAAACAGTCAATGAACCGTGTCCATATAGAATAATCGAGCCCCGATGGCAAAACATGTATGCATGTATCAATTATTCAAAGAAGCATTCTCTCTATATAAAAACACTTTGTGTCTCAAAGAAGTCTACTATTATACGAGCTTTACACTTATAATTCTATGAGAAACGGCCCAAGGGACAAAACATAAATATGCCCCGAATACTTGGGGAATATCATTTACAGTCGATACATCCGAGTCATCAAAAACTCGAATTCATAAGACCTCAAAGAGGCATCCCCTTGATATAAAGGCCAAGGCCACTATACTCGGGGACTAACCTTCCGAACAAGTTTGAAAGGTTATCGGGAAACAAGACCAAGTGAAATACCCGAAAACTACAATCATATAAAAAGGCTACAGCCAAAATAATGCGGCTCGGAGATTCCTGACTTCCCCCATAAATTAAAGGCCTTCAAACACTTTGAAAAAATTGGTTAAATCAGGCCACCCTCGGCAAAAGCAAAAGATAACGGGCTTCGATAAAATCATCCCTAGAATAATTTAAAGGCTTCGATAACGTCAACCTTCGAAAAAACCTCAAAAGATATTCGATTATTGTTACACAAACGAATTACAAATGGGGTTCCGATCGGTAGAACCTTTGAAAAACCCAACGGGTACAAAAAACACATGCTAAGGCATAGGAAAATTTTTACTAAGTCTTTTAGCCGAAAAGAGGAAAAAATTATAGCCACTTTAGAGGCTAAATTGGCCCAACTTAAGGATCCTAAGGGCCGACCTAAAAAATCCTAAGGGACGATATAAAAGAGCCTAAGGGCCAAAACATATAGAGTACGAGACCTTGCTCTCACTCAACTCGGACTCAAGAGTCCCGTCATCCCTAGCTTGCATCAAATACCAGGGCATAGCTCGAGGATTACTAAAAACCTTAAAAGGTATTCTGTTATAAGCTCGAAGATCGCCCATTGATTATTAAAAAACATAAGGGTTTGTTATATTTAGAATCCCAACCAATGTCCACTTGATCGTTGAAGTTATCAAAATCTTTCACAAAACAAAAACAATGCGGAATCAGAGATGAAGCAAGGGAATTCTTTCTATTTATAGAAGAAACTTACAAAAGATATTCACAACACCCACGAGGGGCCCTTACACAAAAAAGAAACAAAAACAAAAAGGCCAAGAACCTAATCTACTTTGGGGGCCACATCCCCGAGAACCACATCTTCGGGAGTTGCATCCTCGGGAGCCGCATCTTTGGGAACCTCCTTCTCGGGGCCTCCATCTTCATCTCCCCGCCCTCAGAACCACTAACGACATCTTCATCATCAGAAGAGACGAGAAACCTGGCATCGGTTTCCAATGCCTTTAGTTGGGCTATTTCTTCAGTGAGGTCGAATCCTCGGGCGTGGATTTCTTTGAGAGTCTACCTCCGGACTTGGCACTTGGCTAAATCATTACTCGGTTTTTCCCGGTCGGAGGCCTCTCTCAGCTCCGCTTGAGCAGCCTCGACGTCCCTTAAGTATATGACGATAGTCTTATCAGTTGTAGCCTTCGTCTTCTCAACTTCAGCTTTGGCCTCTGTAACCTCGGCCCCAATTTTAGCAAGTTCGATCTCTAGCTCCTCGATTTTCTTGGCCTGGGCCAAATTCTTCACTTTAATACCTCTGAGATGAGTCTCAGTCGAGGCCATTTGGGCTATAGCAGCTTCTTTATCAGCAGTGAACCGATCCATGTTCTATTTCCATCTGTGGCAATCAGTCTTAACTTGATCAACCTCGCCTCGAAGCTACCCAATCATCTCCAACTTTTGCTGCAGCTGAGACATCTAAGTGTTAGCCTTCGCAGTAAGGCCAAGAAGACCATACTCCATTAAAATTACAATTACCTGCCCGTCTAGCTTGGCCTCATTTCTTTGAGCTTTGGCGAAGTCAGCTCGAAGATCCTTGAGCTCCTCCTCTTTTTGGCTACAAAGGAGCCTCGGGGCCTTCTCTTCATCCGAAGCTTTCTTGAGCTCAGCCTCACATTGGCCCAGCTCGGCCCGGAACTTGACAATGGCCTACACATGAAACGAAGACATGCCAGTCAAAGAAAGGGGAGAAAAGAGAAAATTACAACAATAAAAAATAGTGTTCATATGGATAAGTTTCCTCCTTGTATTTCGAGTAGGGGCCCTCTCATCCTGGGGATCTTCGGGCTTCGAAGCCCTCTTTCTTTTGTTGTCTTTCCCTTGTTTTGGAACCGGGGACTCGGTATCTTCCCTAGGTGGGGCTGGCCTCATGTTGGAGACATCTCCGATGCCCGCACAGATAAGCATGAATAAGGTGGCATCACCAATAAACGAAAAATATCAAAACTCTCGAAAGAGAACATACCATGATATTTGGCCTCCCATTTGCCCCTCGATAATTTGCGCCATTTGTTCTCATCATACGAGTAGGTGGCAGCTAACTTTCAGACTCAGCCCTCGAGGTTGAGGACCGCGTGGGGCATCCAAGCAATAACTGTAGAAAAAGTAAAGGCATTACGAAATACGGAAGCCAAATATGAATAGGTATTTGGAAAAAGACTTCACTTACGATTAAAGTTCCATCTCTCTGGGAATGGAATTTTCTCCCTAGGGATGACGTCCGAGATCCTCACTCTAATAAACCAGCTCATCCAGCTTCAATATTTATCCTTATCGTTACTAGCAAAAAAGGCTTTCTTTGATCGACGTTGAAGCTTGATAAGACCTTGAAAGAGCTGAGGCCGATATAGTTGAATGAGATAGTTGAGGGTAAACTCCAATCCCTCGGTATTGTTGGAAACATAGCGCAACATAATCATGATGCAGCAAAAGGAGGGATGGATCTGGCCGAGGGTAACCTCATATCTTTTACAAAAATCGATCACTACCGAATTGAGGGGACCCAGTATGAAGGGGTAAGTGCAAACACTTAAGAACCCCTCCATGTGTGTAGTGATACTTTCCTCGGGGTCGGGGATCTGTGCCGCGACCTCGTCTCCCCAGCCGCAGTCCTTCTTCATGGTCTTGAGGTACTTCTTCAATATCGACCTGATATATCGAGATACATGTTTGCATCGGCCTGGAATATCGGGGTATTTTCAATATTGAAATCCTTTTTTATCACACAAGGGCCAAGAGTGATTTCGTGAAGAGCCGACGGGCCCACCGGTCTGGCCGGCCATGAAGAAGAAGAAGACGGAGCTTTCTCTTTTTGGGGGATTGTTTTAGAAGTTTTGGCCATAGTTTTAAGCTAAGAGATGCGGAAGGTAGCGGAGTGTGGTGTTTTATGGGAACTTGGCATTTTCCGGCACTTAACAGGGCAATAGAAATAGATGATGAGAGAAAAAGATAAAGAAAAAAGGTAATCAGAGTAAATGTGATGAATGAGTAAAGTTCTTAATTCAAAGGAGGAGCCCCGTATTTATAGGTGACCGGCGACGATTCGGCGGCGCTAGTGGCCGACCATTACTTGCATGCATTTAATGTTTTAGGGAAATGAACTGACGGGACATTTTGGTTACTTCGAGTGCTTACGTTACAGGAATGACGTCATCATCAGAGACTCTGCAAAATAGAGAATCAAATCATTTCTTATCACTTTACTCTAAGAAACGCGGGGACTATCTGTATATGGTCGAAATCAGGTATGCCCGATTTTCCAGGCTCAAGGGGTCGCCTTAAACCCGAGTTCAGGAAAGGTCGAGCTCGAGCTCGATGGACAAGACTCGAAGCTTGAAGTGCAATGCCCGAGGATCAAAGTATCATGAGTATCGAAGTTGAGTAGGACCGACTCTGAGATAGTGCCATTATGAGTTTGTTAAAGAAGGACAAGATTCTCGCTACGTCCCTAAAATCATGGCATAATTTCGGAAAAGATTTATATGAATTAGTACAAATCCATACTAGGCGGTTATACAACTGTCCCAATAAGATTCCTTACTATAAATAGAAATGTACCTTATTTAGGGTTCCCCTATTATATAAAGGGGAGCCCAATCATTTGTAAGGATCATCTAATCATTGAAAAAGAATATACTCTCTTACTTTTCTCGCTCATTGTTCATCAGAATTGTCCTTTAGCTTCATTAATCTTGCTTTATTGTTCTTGACCAATCTCGAGGTCACTTGGGCTTGAGGTCGAGACTGACTTATCTACTGGTTTGATCTTACTTATTTCTTTCATCTATACTTCAGATTTCTTGTTATTAATTAGTATTGAACTAAATCATGTATCTTTAAAATCACAAATCAAATTTAATCGTTACTCGTATTTTTGAGGTAAACAGAGTTTAATAACCCAATAATCAACAAGACTCAATTGAATTTTCAAATGTTTTTCGATACCCCAACAATGGTAGATTCTGGATTTTTTTACCAAACCTTCAATACCACTATTAAATCTTTTAAATCTATCCCAAATAAATAGTTTTCACAATATTTGGACAATAAACCAACAAAATACGCTCAATAGATCTAAAATTGATATGTTCTTTCAAAAATTCTATTAGGGGAAGAAAATGAAGGGGGGTGGCGTGGAAGAAGTCCAGAGGGAGGGGGAGGGGTTCATGTGGGTGGAGACAAAAAATAGGATTTTTTACGGGCTTCATGCGTTTTTTTGTGTGTAAGCACGCAAGTGCTACCTGGTCAAAAGTAGTGTGTCTTAAACACACTTTTGAAAGGTTTAGTGTGTAAAATATTTTCCGTGAAAGAGAGGTGTGTAATAGGGATTTCGTTGCAAGGTTGATGGGTAAACTATGTATTTTGCGTTAGTTTTATGACCCTAACTATCTCTTTTTTTACACATTAGAAATTTACTTTTACACGTAAAAGATTTGTCTTTTACACATAAGAGATATGAAAAGGTCATTTTCTTAATTTTAAATTGTAAAGGGGCATGATGTACAAATAGCACATGGATTCAATTAAACCTCCTTCATTTACTATATCTTTGTATATTAATGGTGGCAAAATGGATAAAAGATAAGTGTTAATCACCCATATTATCCACTAAAAAATGGGTTGGATAATAAACTTTTTAAAAATGGGTCAAATATGGATAAGAACTATATTATCTACTTAGAAAATGGATAACCAATGGATAACTAATGAGTTTAACTTTTACATTTGTAAAGCCTCAAATTGGGGGTTCCTCAAGTTTGGGAGACTAGAAATTCTCCCAAAAGCGATCATATTCAAGAAGTCATCCGCTGGTTAACCCATTTTTTATCTGTATTAAATATCGGTTGGGTCGGATAATTTATCCGTTTTTGCATTAACCGTTTTTGACTCGTTTTATATCCGACCCGACATGCCCATTTGCCATCTCTACTTTGTATTAAGACTAATTTACATGAATTTTATACCGATATAATTATAATTAGGTACGAGCTAGGGGAGATATAGGCTTAAGTATACGGGTTCTGTGGAACTCAATAATTTTGGCGTAAAATTTGTATATGTATTAAAAATGTAATAAATGTGTACAAAAAATTAAATTCATAACCCAATTACTCACACTTGAGACCAGTGTTAATTGTTATGGCACTCATTTCATGTTTATTGTATGTAATTAGTGTAGGGAAATGACACTGAAAATAACAATAATAATACTGCAATAATATTATTAGTAAACAGATACACGAATTGGTTTGAGTCGTACTGGACACTGTCCTAAAAAACTATTTCAGCAATGTGAAATGTTTCTCGGGATTAAACAAGCACATCTCCATTTGGGAAGATACAGGAATCAACAAAATATTAAATTACAAATCAGCTATTTAAAAGAGGGGAACAAAAGAAATTAAACTAGCAAAAGAAAATGCAACAAAGGGAAGCTTGTGAATAATGAAATTAGAAGGAAAGAGAACAAGGATTTTCTTTTGTCTTGAGAATGATTATGATGATTGATTGAAAATGGCTATTTATAGCCTCATTTGCATGAAGTTTTGTTATGTATTGCAAAAAAATAACTAATGATTTTTACCACTTTACCAAAGCATTTTACCATCCTTCTAATGGCTTCTAGAAGGAATGCCATTTGTCGACAAAATCTTTAAAATATTACCACAATTAGTTTGACCAAGAATTATGCCACTAAACTGTTAGAGAATCCCTTTCGATGGGGCCGGTGGCGTGCGTATGGTTTAGGCAGGCAGTCGCCTTATGTCACTGCTGTTCATCCGACACTGATTTACGTTACTTTCTCAACTTCTTTGTTGTTTTCTTCTTGTACAAATGGTATATGGCCAATGAACAATTAGCCAACTGTTTGCTCAGCTCCAAAATACAAAATACAAAGCAAGTCCACTACTGCATTTTATTTACTCCTGTACACTTCAGATCTTCAATACGAATTACAAGTCTGGACATGGTTCTTTTTGACACAAACTTTTGTATTAGCCATTGAAATAAAAAGAAAAAAAATACCATACTGTTTTTTGTCCTTAAATTCAAAACAGCATAGATCGATCATTGAGAGGGACGCATCCAGTTTCTGTCTCTACTTCCACACAGAAAGGTAACTGTCTCAGTGACCCAGTTGTCATTCAAACTGGGAAAAAGAAATAAAGAATACTACTCCTATATTAGTACAAAAATGAAAATAATTGATGCCTACGTCACCCTAACCTTTCTAATCAAACAAAGCAGTGCCACTTACTTCCTGCCTTGAAAACCATGCCAATTTTCACCGACACTATTGGAGCCTTGACTCGACGATTACCATCTCAAAATGAAAGATATGAGGATTCAGATTTCGAGTTTATTTCTTATTGAATTACGAGTATTTAGAGTTACTTATTTTAAATATGCACATGATTTGTAAAAGTTAGTACACATATGTTTGATATAAAATTTCTTATACTCCCTCCATTTAAAAAAGAATGAACCTTTTACAATTTGTGGACTCAAAAGAGATTTATTTTAATCATATTTTTTGCAAATAATTTATAAATATTTTAAATTGTTAACTATTGTGACGTATTATAATACTCTTTATGTAATTTTTAAGTATGTGAATTTTATTTCAAAAAACATAAAGTATATATATCCGAATTCATATCAAAATATACGTAATTTGACCATCGTACTTCGAAAAGTCTCAAATAAATGGACGGAGGGAGTATAATTTTTCAATGTTTGGTTAATAAATAAAAATATTTGTGAAAAAATATTGATTAAAGATTGAAAGTAATATCAGCAAAGTGAACGTGTCCTTGATGAATTCTTTTGTATATATTAAAGATCGATAATAATGCTTATATATCATATGAAGAATATGAAGTCTTTGAATGGAAAATATTTTGCTTAAGAAGTATCTCAAGCTAATCAAATACCTGTCATGAAAAATACGTTTTGCATATTTTATTTTGGGGGCAAAATACTTGCACACTCCTATTTTGGAAAAAGAAGTCTCCACCGACACTTTTGGAGCGCACGATGAAGGCAGTACTTTTGGTGTCTACTTTACGTGGCAATTTTTGGGCCGTGGATTGTTTGGTCTGGTGTTGGTGACGAGCTTTTTCTGGAAGCGTAGCCCGACGGAGACAGTACAACCCGCAACTTGCTTGAAAATATAATGTTGTTAGTTGTAGTGCCTGTTGACTAAATTTATAAAAAACGTAAAGAGTAGGGTCGAGGCAGATCCTTTATTTGACTAATAAATAATGAAGAATTTCTGAATTCTGCGTAATAATAAGTTAAAAATAATTAACATGCAGCCATGCATATATCAATATATTAATTTAACTCTAAGAGAAATACTACTTGGTTATTAACTTCTCTTGTACTTTTCTATTGAAAATTTTGGAGACAAATTTAGAGAAAATAAAATAAAACCCTTCTTAAGAAAAATTAAGAATTAAAACATGCATCTTAGAGGAAAAAGGTGACCCGTCAATTAGAATTTTTCATATTTTCTTAAACTTTTAGTTCGATATTTTTGTCGGTAAATATGTGTTAGTTAATTAAACAATCTAATATACAATAAAAATATTATAGTTCATGTATTTATTAATTTAATAAATATGAGAATTTATAATCGCGGTTCCCTTCTGCTACTATTTAATTTTCGATTTCGTTAGAATTTTAAACTGGGAGAGCCTACGGATTCCCTATTGATCAATCTAGTTCTCGTCATTGTATCTGATCTGATCAAGTAGTGGTTTAATTTCATGTAAGTCTGTGGGATAAAGCTTGAATTGTAAACCTGCTTCGCGATGTTGATACTTTACTGTCCACCGGGTGTATAGACGAAAACTTCATTTTATGTGTTTGACCCGATCAATCGAGATAAAGCCTTTGAAGGCTGTGACATGTCAACCTGACTCTAAAAGATTGTCATGTCGAGGAAGAGGCAAACCTAAAAATAAAGAAGATAAAGAAAATCAAATTTTAACATGGAAAATCCTTCAAATCGAAGGTGAAAATCACGTGATTACAAAGATCCAAAAAGCTTCACTATAACAATAAGAGGGTTATAAAAGTTTTTCAAATTGGCTACACAACAAGTGCCAAATACGGAACAACAATAGCAACAAGAGCAACAACTAATCAATTGAAGAAAGAGGAGAATTAACAAAAACGAAGCAGCTGTTCGAGGTTCGAAATCAGATGCTACGAGCCTCCAAATCTAATCTTCACTGTTCAAATCAAAGATCAAGATGTTACGAACACTCAGTCAAAATTTCAGCCCGATCCAACAGTTAACGACAGAAAATGTGATTTGAAGTTGGCTAGTCGGAATAAAAATTTGCAGCAAAAATAAATACTTTTCTTCTCTCTTCTCTCTTGATGAAAGCTCTCTCAAAAATCACTCTTATGTGCTTAAGTCTTTCAAAGACTTGTATCAATGAGCATGCTTATTTTTCCAAGGTTGTCCTATTTATAGATCATGAGTGGTGCTTTCTCTTAGAGCTAAAACTCACTCAAAATAGGAATAAACACTGAATCCAATTCCGAATAGGAATGGAAACCAAAAGAGAATAGGATTAGGTCATTGGGCCTTTGGCTGGATAACATGAGCATGTGCCCAACAAACTCTCCCTCCATCCAAGGGGCCAAATGTGTTTTCAAGTAGAGGAACTATTGACAAACCATTCAATTGAGGCGTCTTGGGCGGAGTTTTCTGATGACGAATTCCTTGTTCCTTACAATAGTTATCAAAGAGACCACAATATTTACCATCATTGTCAGTGCGAATACACTTTAATTTTTTCCACGTCTGTCTCTCAGCTAAGGTCTGAAATTCCTTAAACACACCAAGTGCTTGATCTTTAGATTTCAAAGAATACACCCAGAACTTACGAGAATGATCATCAATGAAGGTCACAAAGTAAAGTGCACTGCCTTTTGACTTTACTTTTAAAGGACCACACAAATCAGAGTGTACTAGCTCCAATAAATCGGGCATTCTTGAGGGAGGATGGCTATGAAAGGAAACCCTTTTCTGTTTTCCAGCTAAACAATAGATACATCTTTTCAGCTTTACTTGTTTCACTCCAGAAAGTAAACTTTTCTTATCCAAACACGTAATTCCCCTCTCGCTCATATGACTCAATCTTCTGTGCCACAATTCTGATAAAGTGTCACTTTCCACAAGATTTATGGAGTCATTAAAAATGGAGCCATGTGTCTCATATAAATGACCAGACTTGACTTCTCGAGCCACTACTAATGAGCCCTTGGTGAGCTTCCATTGTCCATTAAAGAGGGTATTATGGTAACCTTCAATGTCTAATCTTCTTGCGGAGATCAAATTGAAAGAAAAGTCTGGAGCATGCTTGACATCTTGAAGAACTAACGTTGAACCATTATTAGTTTTCAAACAAACTGTGTCAACACCAAACACCTTAACTTTACTGGCATTGCCCATCTTTAACACTCCAGAATCAATAGGAGTGTAAGATGAGAAAAAATCTTTTCTTGGTGTGACATGTGAGGTAGCTCCAGAATCTACTATCTAGCTCGTCTCATGGGATACCAAATTGATGACATTTTCCTCATGAGCAAAAAGAAGGTCATCTTGAATAATAGCAGCAACATAGTTCTCGTTAGTTTCAGCTTTCTTTCCTTCTCTAATGTCTTGATTCAACTTGTGGAAAAATCTTTTGATGTGTCCTTTCTTTCCACAGTGGTTGCATATAATATTATAATATTTGGACCTTGACTTACTTCTGCTTTTACCTCTATTCCTCGAGCCTCTTATTCTATCTCTCTCCCGGTTTTCTGTAACCATGATATCTGCTTGTGAGGATGAACCCTAAGATTTTCTCCTCACTTCCTTGTTCAACACACCACTCTTGGAATATTCCATGGTCACCTTACCTCCAGGAGCTGAAGTTGTCAAAGAAACACGAAGAGTTTCTCAAGAGTCTGGCAGAGTATTAAGAAGCCAAAGTCCTTGTATCTCATCATCAAAATTAACTCCCATTCCAGACAGCCGATCAAGGACACCCTGAAAATCATTTATGTGATAAAGGATAGGGCTTCCTTCCTTGTATTTAAAGGTCATCAATTGCTTTAGCAGGAACAATTTGTTGTTCCCGATTTTTGAAGCATAAAGAGTCTGTAGCTTTTCCCACAATGATTTCGCATGTGTCTCGTTCACAATATGGTTGCGAACATTATCTTCAACCCAGTATAGTATATATCCATATACTTATTGGTGCCCGAAATCCCAATCTTCATCAGATATACTCTCGGGTTTATGAGATGAAAAAACAGGTAGATGCATCTTCTTCACGAACAATAAATCTTTCATCTTGTTTCTCCAAACATTATAATTTCTCCCATTTAAATATACCATCTTACTCATATTTGCCTCCATTACATAACAACCCGGATAAATAACCAAGGCTCTAATATCACTGTTATGTCGAGGAAGAGGCAAACCCAAAAATAAAGAAGATAAAGAACACCAAATTTTACGTGGAAAACCCTTCAAATCGAAGGTAAAAACCACGGGATCACAAAGATCCAAAAAGCTCCACTATAATAATAAGAGGGTTACAAAAGTTCTCCAAATTGACTACACAACAAGTGCCAAACACAGAGCAATAATAACAACAAGAGAAACAACTAATCAATTGAAGAAAGAGGAGAATCAACAAAAATGAAGCTGTTGTTTGAGGCTCGAAATTAGATGCTACGAGCCTCCAAATCTGATCTCGACTGTTCAAATCAAAGATCAAGATGTTAGGAACAGTCAGACAACATTTCAGCCCGAACCAACCGTTAAAGAATTAGAAAACGTGATTTGAAGTTGGCTGATCAGAATAAAAATCTGCAGCAAAAACAAATACTTTTCTTCTCTCTTCTCTGTTGATGAAAGCTCTCTCAAAAATCACTCTTATGTGCTCAAGTATTTTAAAGACTTGTATCAATAAGCACAGACTAATTCTCCAAGGTTGTCCTATTTATAGATCATGAGTGGTACTTTCTCTTAAAGCCAAAAACCACTCATAATAGGAATAAATACCGAATCCAATTCCGAAGAGGAACGTAAACCAAAAGAGAATAAGATTACGCCTTTGGCTGGACAACATGGGCATGTACCCAACAAATATCAAGTTTATTAGGATAACATATTTACGATAATTGGGGTTTTCTTTGCTGGAGGTAAAATATAATTCTTCCATATTTAGCTAGTCCCTTTTCCTGTAGGAAAAGGTTTGGAGTTCTATAAATTGAAGATCCGTCCTTCTCATTCAGTAACATCCACAATGTAGCCGTAAGGGGTTAGAGAGTTGTGTTTAGGGGGAGAACTTTATGGGACAAGTGTTAGTGTGTCACTTGTGTTTGTCTTTCGTGAGGTTGTTCTCTCGATATTTTGTACTTTCTTTTATTATAGTGGATTGCTCATCTCCGCCATGGACATAGGTTAGTTGACCGAACCACGTTAAATGTTTGTGCCTCTTTCGGTATATTTCTTATTTGTTATCTGATTTATCAGCATTTAGGGTTTTCTTTACTAGCTTCCACATGACACCTGATTATTTCGATCCTAATAAGTGGTATCAGAGCGAGGTTCGAGACAGGTTCATCTTGGCGGGTTTAGTTTTAGCCACAACATATTTGACGATAATCATGAATTTTTGTCTAAGAAATTTGACCGGTGTGCTACGCACATTGAGACAACCTTTGTGGTGGAGATTTGGAGATGCGACCTATTGAAGGCTATGTGAAGAAGGTGGATCAAGTTTATTTTTTCAAAAAATTCAGGCCAAAGGAAGGAATTATTAGGTTTTTGTCCAGATTTTCTTACCATAATTAGTTTTCCTATCTCATGAAGGAAATGACAACATATTTATCTTAATTGGGTTTTTCTTTGTTGGAAGTAAAATATTATTCTTCCATATTTGGCTAGTCTCTTTTCTTGTAAGAAAAGGTTTGGAATTCTATAAATTGAAGATTCATCCTTCTCATTCAGTAGCATCCACAATGTAGCTATAAGGGGTTTGAGAGTAGTGTTTAGGGGAAGAACTTTACGGGACAAGTGTTAATGTGTCACTTGTGTTTGCCTCTTCGTGAGGTTGTTCTCTCGATATTTTGTACTCTCTTTTATTATACTGGATTGCTCATCTCCGCCGTGGACGTAGGTCAGTTAACCAAACCACGTTAAACGTTTGTGCCTCTTTTTGTATATTTCTCGTTTGTTATCTGATTTATTGCCGTTTAAGATTTGCTTTACTAGCTTTCGCATGACACCTGAATTTTTCGGTCCTAACAAAGGTCTAGGTCAGATGTGGAGGATAAATTTTTGTCGAGGTCGAAACAGTTTAACAGATGGCGAGGACGAGGACGAGCATCCGCCTTCCGTACGAAGTGACGACCAATTTTAGGATTTAGATTCTCAAGGGAATATTCTAATGACTATTCCTTTCTGTTGTACTATCTAGGATTTTGTGGCACATGTACTCTTATAAATAGGAAGAGATGTAGATTAGAAAGGGGATTGGACCCTTTGTAAATAATTTCATCAACATTCTCTGTACAAGATTCTCTCTTTATTGAATAGAAAAAAGATTTCCTTTACACTTCTTTTCTTTTATCTCTCTCTCTCTCTCGATCCAAGAAGGATTTGAATACTAGTTTTCTCATTATCATCTATCACTATCAGAAAGACATCCGAAAATCTGTCTTTGTCGAGCTGTCTTTATCTCATTTATTATTTGAAAGACATTTATTACTATTTATTGCTCTTGTTTATATTTTCTATTCATTACAACCTCATTATTGTCCCGCAACTGTTTTCTTCAATAATATATAGTAAATACGGGCCTCAAAGTGCTAGGTCTGTCATTGAATATTAATGTTGAGTATGATTAATCTTATTTTATAATAAATCTAATTGTATAAAACCAAGATCTACTTTTTGGGTCATACAGTTTGACGTCGTCTGTTGGAATTTAATAGTTAAACTATTAGTTTTCATTCACGTATACAACAGTCATAACTTGTTGACCTAACATACTATAAAGCTACTCCTTTTCCCTTTGCATACAAGGATTCCATTGCAAGTAATCAAGGAAAGATCGACCAAGGAAAAGGAATAAGCGTGGCAGACAATGTATTACTCAATCTAATGAGTTCCATCGATGAAGGGTACAAAATTCAAGATGAGGAAGTGACCCACACGGCATACCCTAGATTAGGGAAGTCGCCAACACCCTTCTGTAACACGGCTAAATCAAATGGAAAAGGAGTTTCCACGTCCGCAGAAGAAAGAGCACCACCCGCCATCAAAAGGCTCCTAGAGCTTGTCTAACTGACACTTAGTTCTGCGTGATGAGCAAGCAGGCCCTGTGCACGACCATAGAAACCCCAAGGATCCCTAAAACCCATCACAAGAACCGGGGGGGGACAACCAACTTCACCCTCTGACTTCAAGTAAATCCATATAATTGTTGATAGTGTAGGTGATAATGCCCTCGCCGTAGTGTTAAAAAGAATGGAAGATAAGGAGAACGAGAATAGGGCACTGAAGGAATGGAATAAAGAGCATCAAGAACGGATAGACAAGATAATAGGTACCCCCAAATTTATACTAAAAAGAGATGCCGGTAGATTTGTGGAGCAGCCGTACAGGGAGCAAGCAGCTCCTCATTCTATACCAAAAAATTTCAAGATGCCTCGTACCTTAGAATCTACGACAAGACGACTGATCCCGATGACCATGTGACCCATTACGTAACCGTAGTAAAAGACAATAACCTCACCAAAGAACAAGTGTCCTCATCTAATAAAAAAAGTTCGGTGAGACCCTCAAAGGAGGGGCATTGACGTGGAATTCACAGCTACCGGCCTACTCCATAGAAACACTCGAGGAAATGGCGAAAAAGTTCATTAGGCCGCATGCCAGGGCCAAGAAGGCCGAAACCAGGGTAAACGACATCTTTTCCATCAGGCAATACCTAGGGGAAGGACTGAGGGACTTCTTATCTCGGTTTAATAGAGTGAGGATAACCTTACCGAATGTCTCAGAAGGAATGGTCGTAGTAGCATTCTAGAATGGGCTGAACAGAGAAGGGTCGAGGCCGACCAGAAAGTTGCTGAGCCGATTGATAAAATACCCACCGGCCACTTAGGATGAGATCCATAATGCCTATTGTGCCGAGGTTAGAGCAGACGTCGAGGAACTTAATGGGAAAACCCGATGACTCATCTCAGTGCAATCCGATCCTAAGAGCGAACATAGGGATACCACGAGAAGAGGCCCTCCAATGCTGCGATCGAGTAGAGATCAGCATCAACCTAATATTACACCACCCGTCCCCAACTTCCACCGTGAAGGCAGCCCCTCTAGGCTGAGATCAAGAATTAACCTAATATGATAGGCTTGAAGAAAGTATCACTTTCGATGAGTCGTATGCCGACAGGTTGACATTACCTTACAATAATGCACTTGTTATTACTTTACACATTCTTGATACTGATGTTAGGAAGATTATGGTTGACGATAGAAGTGGAGCATGCATTATCCATCCTTGAGTCCTCGTGTAGATGTGACTAGAGGATACGATAGTGATGCGATGCATCACACTAACTAGATTTAACAATGCAATTGAGTAGAATTCGGGCGAGATCACACTCCCTGTCCTCGTCAGCAGGGTGACACTGGAGACTACATTCCATATCATGGACCAGGATACAACATACAATGCCATCGTGGGTTGGCCATAGATATACTACATAAGGACAATGCCTTCCAGCATGTACTAAGTGATCAAGTTCCCACCCCCTAGGGAATATTCAACATAGGAGGGGAGAAACACACGTCTAGGGAATGCTATCGTATCACCTTGGATAGTATGACCAATTAGCAAAAGAAATAAAAAGAAAAGGAAGCATAGCAATTAGCGGGGTCAAGGTCTCTTCAGGTTGAAGCCAATGATGCCATTATGGATCCAGAAATGGACGAAGCTATAGGATTGGACATGTTGGACCTTGATCTCGCCCAGCTAGATCCGAGCGACCCCAGCAAAAAGGCCTACATAGGCTGCAAACTCAAAGACCCAGGTAAGTTTAGTCAATTCTTAATAACTAATACAGACTTGTTTGCTTTTAGCCATGCAGATATGCCTGGTATCCCCATGGAGATAGCCATGCATAAGCTAAACGTCAACCCCTACTTCCCTCCAGTAAGGCATGTTTAATGAAAGTTCATCCCTGCCATCAATAAGGCCATCAACGAGAAAGTGGAGAAATTGATGGCAAATGGCTCTATCAGGGAAACAAAGTACCCCAAGTGGATTGCTAACATGGTAATGGTCAAAAAGAAGAATGGTAAGTGGAGGATGTACGTGGACATCACCGATATGAACAAAGCATGTTCGAAGGATTCGTTTCCATTGACGCACATCGACTAGCTCATCGATGCCACAACAGGACACGAGTTGCTGAGTTTTCTCGATGCATACTTAGGATAAAACCAAATAATCACGGAGGAGGACGAATAGGAGAAACTACGCTCATCACTCACATGGGAAGGTATTGCTATAGGTTCATGTTGTTCAGGTTAAAGAATGTTGAGGACACGTTCCAAAGGTTGGACGCAAAAATGTTCAGAAATTAGCTCGAAAAACCATGGAGGTATACATCGATGAAATTTTAAACTCGTTGAGGTCCGAATCGACCACCTAAAGAAATCATTCAAAATCTTGAGGATGTACGAGTTGAATTTGATCCTCGAGAAATGTGTGTTTGGCATGACTTCGAGTAAATTCCTGGGTTTCCTGGTGTCATAGTGTGGGAATGAGGTCAACTCAAATAAAATTATGGCTATCGATGGAATATCAGAGCACTTAACTACCAAGAAACAAGTGCAATGACTAATGGATCGAATCACCACCTTATCCAGTTTATCTCGAGATCGTACGATAGATGCTATAGATTCTTCAATGTACTCAAAAAGGACAATGGCTGAGTGCAAATAAGCGTTGAAGGAGATTAAAGAATACCTGTCATCGCCACCCGTGCTCTCAAAGACTGAACCTAAAGAATGTCTCCTAGTCTACCTCGCTGTTTTAAAAATAACGGAAAGTGCGGTCCTGGTTCGAGAAGACATAGTTATGCAATCTCAAATCTACTACATTAGTAGAACATTTATCGATGCCAAGATGAGGTATCCTCACCTCGAGAAATTGGCTCTGGCCCTTGTCATAGCATTAAGAAAGCTAGTGTCGATCTTCCAATGCCATCCTATCCCAATCGTCATCTCATTTCCTTTGAGGAGCATACCACACAAACCCGAAATGTCGAGGAGGCTGGCCAAATAGGCAATAGATTTAAGTGAGCACGACATCACTTGCCAGCCTTACATGGCCATAAAGTCGTAAGTGCTCTCCAACTTTGTTGCAGACTTTAGCGCCAAGGTGATTCCCGAGGCCGAAAAGGAAGCCATGCAAGCTTCTAGCCTAATACATGAATTTTGGGTCTTGCACACCGATGGCGCATCCAATACATGCGGATCCGGACTGGGACTTATGCCCGAAGTCCCCATCGGCAAAATAATCAGCCAATCTATAAGGTGCCCAGATATGACTAATAATGAAGCCGAGTATGAGGCCATAATTGTAGAACTGAGGCTAGCACTTGAATATGGGGCGAGACACCTATGGCTATGCTACGACTCCCAGCTTGTTGTCAACCAAGTTACTAGGACTTTCCAGATCAAAGAGCAGAGGTTACATAAGTGTCAGGCCAAGATCTACAAAATGTTGCCCAAATTCTATGAATGTCAGCTTGACCATATTCCATGAATTCAAAACATTAAGGCAGACAACCTCGCAAAGCTAGGTGCCGCAACAAAAATCATAACCCCTTGGAAAAAAATGGTGCATGTCCTCAGCTCAGCCTTAGATCGTGTTTAGGTAAAATCCATTAGCTTAACTTGTAACTGGCATAATTGCATTATAAATTACTTGTAGGATGGTGTTCTCCCAAATGATAAAAAGGAAGCCAGGAAGTTGAGAATGCAGGCGGTGAGATACAGCCTCCTCAACAACAAATTGTATAAAAGGACATACGGGGTACCCTTGGAAATGTGCTTGGGCCCAAGCCAAACTCAACGCGTCCTCTAGGAAGTCCACAAAGGCCACTATGGCAGTCACTCTAGTGACTGAGCACTTGTCAGATGCCTCATACGGGCAAGATTCTATTGGCCCAGCTTGAAGAAAGACACTTTAGAACTTGTAAAGAAATGCGAGCAATGCTAGAAGTATGCCCTGATATTCCACCAAGAAGTCAAATACCTCCATTCCGTCACCTCACCATGGCTGTTCATCAAATGGGGATGTACATTGTGGGACCACTCACATCGAGATAAGGTAACATTAAATTCTTTTTAGTTTTGGCTGACTACTTCTCTAAATGGGCGAAAGCAGGCGCATTCACCCAAATTTGTGAGCAAGAAGTAATCAGCTTCATATGGAAGAATATTATCTGCCGGTTTGGCCTGCCTAAAGAAATAAGCTGTGACAACGGACCCCAGTTCACAAGGATAAAAACCATCGAGTTTTTCAAAACGTGGCATATCAAAAGTATACTCTCAACCCCATGTGTACTTTCATTGTTGAAAGATTGTAGTAACTTAGGGAGGTTTTGAGTCACTCTAGCCAAAATTGGGCCCTACCTTAACCAAAAGCCTAAACTACAACCCTTTAAGTCCTAATTAATTTTTAACCAAGTTTGTCTACATTAGTGGAGAAATACATGAAGGGCAAGCCTATGGTACTACTTGTGTGTATTTGAACATATTTGTGAGAGAAAGTTAATTCTTTCCATCTGATATCCCACTTATGTTTTGAATTGAAATTTATGCATGTGGGATTCTCTCTTAAGTGTGACGGCACATGAGATTTGAGTTGTGCATTTAATCTCATTTTCAATTGGGAGGAATAAACAAGGGAAAGTTATTTGTGACAAAGAGGTGAATTTTAAAGCTTTGGTGTCATGACTTGATTTCTACTTTGATTAACATAGTGTTTGAGTACTTGAATTGTAATATAATTGATGAAAAGATTTTGGTGTTTCATATTCTTTGTATTAATTATTCGTACCAATCAAAGTCATGTGTTTGTGCTTAAAGTAGACTTTTTGTCTTGGTATGATATTGATGCACTATTGAGTTGATTACGTGGAAGGAGATTTATTTTGATTGCTTGAGGACAAGTAATAGTATAAGGTTGGGGGTTTGATAAGTTGGTATTTTACCAACTTATCTCATCTTTAATCTTAGATATTTTCTAGGTTTGATGGATACAATAGTGTGTTTAATGACGTTTACTTCTATTTTATAGTTTTATGTGATTTAGAAGTGATTGGGATGAAACCAAGCAAAAACAAGTCAAAAAGGGACTCAAAAGCAGAAATATGGAAATTGGCCTTAGGTGTTGCAAATGCGAGCAGGAGCTTGCAATTGCCAAGTCAACCATGTTAGTGAACGTTCGCAAATGCGAACATGTGAATCGCAATTCCGAAGTCAACTAGGTAAAAAAGTTTTCGCTAATGCAAAATGAGTGCCGCAAATGCGAAGTCAAACCAGACAGTCAACCTTCGCAAATGCGGAGTTCTTATCGCAAATGCGATATTCAACAAAAAAGTCAAGGTTTGCGAATGCGAACATCCCTTTGCAAATGCAAAGACCGCGCTTCAGTTTTGGGCACTCCTGTAATTTTATAGTTTTGGTCCCTAAACCCTTTAATACACGACCTAGATCATCTTTGGGATATCTTTGGCTTATTTCTCAGTCTCGTGAATAGAGAACACAAGTATAAGAGCTAGTATTCTTTGACACAACTTGGGTCTTGAAGTATTTGAAGATTTTGGTTGAGAATTTCTTACCCATTTATATTCAATTCTTCATTTCCTTGCTTTGTATTGAATATCTAAGTGTTTAGTATTTTTTTCTAACACTTGAATCTTGTTTATGGGAATATACATATGAAAGTGTGGATTAGATATCTTGTTATGCTTATGTATTGAATGATTTTTATTAATATTGAAGTGAGTTAGTGTTTCTTTAATTATTCTTGTTCTTTAATGTTTCCAAAAGGATTTGCTCACTCTAGGACTCGATCATTAACTTCGAATTAATCTCGGAAAAGGTAATTTGGGGTTGGGAAAGATTAGTTAACATGAACTTGAGGCGTTAACCCTCACTTTATAGATTCTACCTAGGGATAGGATTGAACTACTTGTAGCCATAATAGGGTGTGCTTAACCTTTTAATTGTTTAAGGGATAATTCAATTAGGTAGTTTTGTTATCCTTTGAAAGAAGCTAATAAAGAATTATTTCCCGAGGCTAATTAACATAATCTCACTCATATTTGTAAAATCGTAAAATACATTGGATCGTTACTTGAGTATAATTTTTCTTGTATCCATTCTTATAGCCATTGATCATTTTAATCGCTTCCTAGGTTAGAATACATTTTCGCAATTAATTATAAATATTTTCTCAAAACCTTTCTAAGTGTTTGGCTTAGCATAATCCGCGATAATTCTCTTACATTGCCTAATCACCTACATATTATTTTCTGTGGGATTCGACCCCGACTCATAGTTGGGTATATTATATTGTATGCGACCATATCCATTTACTTTTTAGTAGTGGATTTGGATGTCATCAAAATTGGCATCATTGTTGGGGAACAATTTGGCTTATTTAGGTTGTTTGAGAAGTAAGCATACGTTCTTTGGTCTAAATTTGTGAATATTTGTGTAATTATTTTTCTTATCTTTGTTTATTTTTATTGTTTGTTTTCTTTTTGTTTCTTGTATATTTTCTTAGTTTTTAAAAAATGGCATCATGTAACGAAAATTAGTCGGCTGGTAGTTGTTCATACTTTGATGACCC
Source organism: Nicotiana sylvestris (assembly GCF_000393655.2). NCBI lineage: Eukaryota > Viridiplantae > Streptophyta > Magnoliopsida > Solanales > Solanaceae > Nicotiana > Nicotiana sylvestris. Next base: position 96,611,527 of record NC_091061.1, read on the forward strand.
TTGTCCTTTTTGTGGAGGACCACACACATGGTAAAATTGTTTAAATTCTCCTGGGGGAAGATTGTGCGCATAATCTCAAACCCATAAGTGGAGTATATGTGATAAGTGTGGTGGTCAAAATGGTCATTGGACTAATTGTGCTTATTTGTCCTTCCCTTCCTCTAACCCCAACTATGATAATTCTACTTTTTGTGATGACAAGTATAGGGATATGGAAGTGGAAAACATTGAGCATGGATAAACTGGAGAGTTCAAGCTCATGATGAAATGCTTACTTGAAGGAGGAAACAAAGGGCAAAATGCCATGGAGGAGTTTTTGGAAAATAGTCTCCAAAACGAGTTAGCGCTTGAAAGGTTAAATTCACAAATGAGAGAAATGCTTGAAGCTTTAGAGTCTTAAAAGCCTCGAAAGTGAATGACAGTCGAGAACCTTCCTTAGAGGTTGAAGCCGAAAATCCTTCTTTGGACATTCAAGAAGAACTCTCAAATGTTCAAAATGAGATGTTAATGCTCCTGTTGGAGGCCATTCTTCAAAATGAGGAGAAGCAAAACTCGGCACCCGAGGACTTAAAACAAGCACTAAATCGAAATGAAGAGACTATTCACACTTTGGAAAAACAAATGAAATTATTGGTTGAGGCTTATTATGTCTACCAATTTGAGAGTATGGAAATAGGTCAAGAAGAGTTCAACTTCGAAGAAGAAAGTGATCTTTAATTTGAGGAATCAAGAATTGAACATCCACCAACCAACTCCATGCTTGTTGGTGATGCCAAGAAAAATATGGAATTAAAGTCAACCGGTGTAGTTGAAAAGATGGTTGAAATTGACTCTAGCTCGGAGGAAAAAAGGATGTCAAAATTCGAAAAGAATTGTAATTTTAAGGCTTGATCATCTACCTACCACCCCCGCTACTCGTGGTCACAAGCTTGATTCCATGCCCAATTCATATCTTCCAAGTGGAGAAAAAAGTGGTAAAGACTTGCGTCGTGCCACGACGTTAAATGCAGAGCTTGGTGGGAGGCAACTCATCATTTTTAACTTTTTAATCATTCTTTAAAAATTTATTTTGTTTTTTAAATTTTTTCTTTATAATAGTTTATTTTATTATTTTTGATCAATCTACCAAGTTTCAGGAAGTTTGGAAGTGTTTGGGACAACAATCAAGGAGATTGAGCAATGGAGAAATAACAATCCAGGCCTCAGTTGTCGCATTTACGAACACAGGTTTGCATTTGCGTACTGGGAGCCCATTGCAAAATTGAAGTTAGAGTCACAATTGCAAACCTTGCTGACTTTTCACCATTCATAATTGCGAGCTATCTGTCGCAATTGCAACCTCTGAGACCCTTGTATGGGGTTTTACTGAACACTTAACAAAAGTTCCAATTTTTTTGAGCTCTACAATAGAACGACTGGTATCTTCCTCACTCTCCCAACTCTCAAGTTCCACTATTTTTCACTCCTAATTGCAAATAACAAGGTATGAAAGCTTCTTCTTCTTCTTCTTCTTCTTCTTCTTCTTCTTCTTCTTCTTCTTCTTCTTCTTCTCCCTCTCCTTCTCCTTCTCCTTCTTCTTCTTCTTCTCCTCCTCCTATCCTTCTTCTTCTTCTCCTTCTTCTTCTTATTCTCCTCCTCCTCCTTCTCGTGAGATTGGTTGAGAATGTGAGCTTATTTTTTTGCTTGAAAAATGGGAAAGTCTGAGTACCCATAGCTTTGTTAAAATAGGGGTGACTCTTTGTGCTTGCTATATGTTCGATGAAAGGCCTGAATGAAATTCTTGGCCGAATTATCGAACTTTCTTCAATTAGTGGTTGTGTATGAAGTTTATTGCATGTTAGTGTGCCTAACTTATTGGGCTCTTTAAAAGTGTGCCTTTGTTTGAATGTATTGGATCTAATTGAGACCGTTCTGTGAGAAAAGGGGGGACGACGAGATCGCAATTGCGATGGCCTCTTTGCATTTGCGAAGAGGTGATCACAATTGCGAACATAGTCAAATCTGGCAACCACCTCATTTGCGAAGATGAGATTGCAATTGCAAACTCTGGAAATGTCTGCTGCCTTTGTAATTCTTATATCAGAGGCCTTACTTTACTAACCTAAAAAATCTAAGTTTTTTTCCAAGGCTGGGTTTCGACTGTCCAATCATTTTTTTAGAATACTTGACTCATTTTACAATTTATTTCATAATCATACCACGTTTTCAATCCAACACTTTCTTTACAGGTACCATAAGTTGAAAATGAGCTATAAATCCAATGAATCTGCGCATGGAAACCCTTTGGAAGTTGAGGAAAACTATGACCAACATCGCTTCTTGTCATTGGAATTCTAGGAACAGTACTACGCCCAGTTGATTATGAAGAAGTTGCTCCTAAAAAGTTGTATATTGCTGGAAAAGGTCCCAGAATGTCTTCTCGAGTTCCATCAGAAGCTTGTGGCAATGGAATGTACCTATTTTGCCCCTCATCTTTGCAAAGCAAATGAGCAATGGGTGAGGGAATTTTATGCGAATCTTCCGGCCGTAAACTTAAGAAATCTAATCATGAGGATTCGTGGAAAAATGGTGAAATTCGGAGCTAAAGCTGTGAATCGAATCTATTACCTAGAGGACCATGACATGGAACTATTCCATGAGAAGGATTGTGCCTCAGGCGAGTGGTTGGTGTCCAAATTGTGCCCGGGTGCAGATGTTCCATGGGCAGCATAAAAGAGAGGGATCACATCTAAAGAATTCACTACTAAAATAAATATATGGCTAGCCATCATATACAACCACATCTCTCTTGCAGGGAATATATGGAATGCACCTATATTGAGAGCTCAAATGATCACTTCCATTTTTGATAATATCCCAATCAATGTTAGTGCGATCTTCATCAATGAGTTGATGGATTATCTTACGCAGGATGGTCAATCACTGATGTTCCCATCTATCATCACTGAGTTGTGCGAGCTTGTAGGGGTTAAGGAGGATCCGGAAGACAACTGGATAGATCCGGGAAATCCTATTTCTCCATTGAAGAAAATAGGAAAGGGCGGAGCCGCGAAAATCAAAAAGAGAAAGTTGGGATCTTCTTCTCAGACCAACCAGGGTAGCCAACCATCATCTTCTGTAGTAGTACCATTTGCTATGCTTTTCGAGGAATGAGACATATTCGCTACCTAGTAGCTTGCCTTCTACAGGGACTTGGGAAGACATCTGAGAGACCCTCTATATGCATTTCAAAGAAAGAATTTCAAAAGTATTTTGATGATTAGAAGAAGCAGGGGGTCACCTTAAGAAGATGGACAAAGCATATACTGATTTGGTCACGATGCACGGTACTTTGAGTACTTCTCATGACAAGCTGGCAAATGTACACACCAAGATGAAGAAAAGGAAGAAGAAGAGAGATAAATTCTTCACCCGCATGTGGGAGGGTGTGAAGGGGCTATGGAAAGTTCTAAAGCCTCAAGAGTCAGTGCCATCGACCGAGCCGGAAGATGATGATGATGCTGCAGTTCATTGGTCCGAGGAAGAGGAGGAAGCCGCGACTGAGTTCGGCAGCGAGGAGAGAACATGATGCAGTATCCAGGAAACACTTTCCACCATTTTACTCTATTTTGTTTAGTTGCATTGAGGACATTGAAATATTTCTAGTTGGGGGTGGCTTCTTGTATAATTGTTGATATAGTAGATTGATATTTTGTTTTCATGTGATGTGCTATATTAATATGTTTATTACTTTCTGGATTTTTTATATGGTATGTTTCATTTACTTCATTACTCGCTTCTTGATTTTTTATGTAGATATATATAGTATGTTGTATTTTATAATTTCCTTGGTTTTCTTTACACCACGGTTCTTTTCCGAGAATGTCAATTATCGTTTGAACCGAGTATTTTTGGTAAATAATTGTGTCGACTTTTACCAATGATGGGTAGCTAGGCAACTTTTTTTAAGGGGATTAGTCTTGTAGTTTAGATATAATTTTTGTTAATTTAGGAGAATAAGTGGCATGAATAGGGGTTTGTGCCCATTGACCAATTTGTCGCTTGCTTGGTACCAACATGATTTAAACTTTGTCATATTAACTCTTGATATTTGAAAAAGAAAAATTATTGAAGTAAAGATCATTGTCATGACTTTTAGACTCATTTTTTGGCTCTTTGATACATTAAATAGTCTCTTAGGCTATATGTGACTTCTTTTAGTCCTTTGGTTTCAATTGGATTTTGGATTTGTATTTCATTCGAGTTTTTATGTTCCATGTGTGGTGAGATTTATTGTGAGTTCTTTTGCATTATTTGTAGTCTTGAACTTATCTGGAATGTGCTTCAAGGCGAAATCCTAGATTAATTTTGTTTGAAAAATGATGTTAGGCCTTTATTTGATCGCTCTTTTGCCTTAAACATCCTATCCGCGCATATTTTTCCAAGTCAACCCCTTTTGAGCCATTAACCTTTTCTTTGGAACATATTACAAGCTTTAACTTTATATTCTTTGTTGATCTATCCATCGGCACCCACCTCCCTAAGTGCACTGAAAATGTAATATAGGCTAAAAGCCTAAGTTTGGGGGTGACGGTTGGAAAAATTATGACGTGGAAGTTTCTTAAAAAGGGAACGGGTGAAAAGACAAAAAAATATAGTAGAACCTTCCTTGATTTATTTCTAAAAGAAGGAAGAAAAAATACATTATTGTGAATAAATGGAAGACTCGGTGATTAAATGTCAGCCATGTCAGACAACGTTCGCAAATGCGAACATGTGAATCGCAATTGCAAAGCGAGCTAGGTGAAACATTTTATGCAAATGCGAAATGAGGGCCGAAATACGAAGTCAAACCAAATAGTCAACCTTCCAAATGCGGAGTCCTTTATTGCAAATGCAATATTAAACAGAAAAGTCAAGGTTCGCAAATGCAAATATCCCTTCCTAAATGCGAAGCTCGCACTACAATTCTGGGCACTTCTGTAATTTTACTTTTTTTGCCCCAAACCCTTTAATATACGACCTAGCTCATCTTTGGGTTATTTTTGGCTTATTTCTCAGTCTCTTGACTAGAGAACACAAGTTTGATAGCTAGGGTTCTTGCACAAACACTTGGGTCTTGAAGATTTGAAGCACTTGGTTGAAAATTTCTTACCCAATTATGTTTATTTCTTCAGTTTCTAGCTTTGTATTGAATATCTAAGTATGTAGTATTTTTTTGCAACACATGAATCTTGTGTATGAGAATGTTCATATTTAAAGTGTGGATTAGATATCTTGTTGTGCTTATGTATTGAATGGTTTTTAATAATATTAAAGTGAGTTAGTATTTCTTTAATTATTCTTGTTCTTTAATGTTTCGAAAGGGATTAGCTAACCTTAGGACTCGCTGATTAACTTCGAATTAATCTCAAAAAAAGTAATTTGGGGTTGAGAAAGATTAATTAACAAGAACTTGAGGCGTTAACTCTCACTTTATAGATTCTACCTAGGGATAGAATTGAGCTACTTGTCGCCATAATCGTGTGTGCTTAACCTCTTAATTGTTTTAGGGATAATTCAATTAGGAAGTCTTGTTATTATTCAGAAGAAGCTAATAAAGAGTTATTACTTGAGGCTAATTGACATAAACTCGCTCATATTTGTAAAATCGTAAAATACATTGGATCATTACTTGATTATAATTTTCCTTGTATCCATGCTTGTAGCCATTGATCATTTTACTCGCTTTCTAGGTTAGATTACATTTTTGCAATTAGTTATAAATATTTTCTCAAGACCATTCTAAGTGTACGACTTAGCATAATAAGAGATAATTCTCTTTCATTGCCTAATCGCCTGCATATTGTTCTATCTGTGATTTGACCCCGACTCATAGTTGGGTATATTTCATGCGACCATGTCCATTTACTTTTTAGTAGTGGATTTGGACGTCATCACCCTACCGGCAGTGGGCATGCAGAATCCTTCAACAAGTTGATTTTGAACTTCATGAAGAAGAGACTCAAAGTGACAAAAGACTGTGGCCGGAGACACTCTCAAAAGTGTTGTGGGCACATAGGAAAACCCCAAAAACAAGTGCGGGGGAAACACCTTACTCCTTAGTCTACGAGACTGAAATAGTCATACTGGTCGAAGTGGGAGAACCCAGCCTAAGGTACACCAATAAGTGCGGCAACGACAATGACGAGAAGAAAAGACAGGATCTAGACGAAGTCAAAAAGCATAGAGATATTGCGTATATAAGAATGGTCACATAGAAACAACAAGTAGAATGCTAATATAGCAGAAAGGCCAAGGTACGATCACTCAAGGTCAGGGAAGACGTGCTGAAAGCCAAGACCCAAGCAAGAAGGGTGTCCTTGAGAAGGCAAAAAAGAGCCAATCTGGATGGACCGTACAAAATTATAGGCAACGCACACAAGGGTTGACGTTGGAAAGAAAGCTCTTACCGAATAATTAGAACATCAACCACCTCAAGACTTCAACTTTTGAAAAACAAGGAATGCCCTATAAGTTGTACTATTTTTCCCTCACTTGTGTTTTGTCCCAATAGGGTTTTCTCAAGGAGGTTTTTAACGAGGCAACGAACATGACATTTCAAGGTGAATTACATAGGAACAACCATATTTCATTTCCAGGCTCCTCAAGAAACTCTAAATCGACCAATGAAGGGACTAGATATACTGAGACTGGGACTGGAATGCCAGCCCGCACCCAAAACTTGTAATCTTAAAGATGTCTCAAGGCAAAATGATGTAATCGGCACAATGTGATGAAATGAATGAGATGCCTGTTTGATTTGAAATATTCTCCTAAGTCTCTCAACTAATAGGTACGTTTGACCAGCTCGAACAAAAACCTTCGAACCTTGGCCACATTTTAACTAAAAGATACGTTCGACCAGGTCAAACAAAACCCTTCCGCCCTTGGCCACATTTTAACTAAAAGGTATGTTTGACCAGATCAAACAAAACCCTTCGGCCCTTGTCCAGCTTTCAATTAAAAGGTATGTTTGACCAGCTCGAACAAAATCCTTCAACTATTGGCCACATCATAACCAAAAGATATGTTCAACCAGCTCGAACAAAACCTTTCGGCCATTGGCCACATTTTAACTAAAAGGTACATTCGACCAACTCGAACAAAACCTTTCGGCCCTTGGTCACATCTTAACTAAAAGGTATGTTTTACTAGCTCGAATAAAATCCTTTGGCCCTTGGCCATATCATAACTAAATGATACATTCCACTAGCTCGAACAAACCCTTTTGACCCTTGGCCTCATCTTAACCAAGAGGTAAGTTCGACAAGCTCGAGTAGAACCCTGCGGCCCTTGGCCACGCCTCAAATAAAAAGATGTACATTCGACCAGTTCGAACAAATCTCCTAGGACATGACTGCTCAACCCGCTTGAGTAAAATTTCCCAGCCCTGCGACCGTCGCAACCCACAAGGCAACAATAAAGGGAAGGAGTGCAGAAGCAAAACATACAACCACGTAAACAAAAGTATGCAATGATAGGAAAGGCATGTATAAAACAAAAAGCCAACTTTGGTATTAAGATAAAGAGTCTTTACAAATGCGCATGAGGACGCCAACAAAAATAAAAGGAAAGTACAAAAAGCTAAAACAACGGCAAAATGTCTAGTGACAATTAACTCCTTGATCTTCACCACCTTTCTCATCCTCACCTCGATTATAAGCAGAGTCATGCTAGGCGTTGTCTTAAAGCTCGAGAATTTTCTCTTCATTGTCGCCTTCTGCATCAGGCTGAGGTCTATCGGGGTCATAACCGCAGGCCAACCATGCTTCAGGAGCTTTAACTCGGGCTTCCTCCAAAGCTGTCTTGCAGACAAAACTCATTATCCCCAACTCTCGTACCAACTCTACTTAAGCTTCGGCAAGGATCCACTCATCGTATTGGTCTTATGGAATGGCCGGGAAGTCAGATGCATGGGAAGTGGAGGGCCGCTCATGCTATCTAGCACTCTCACCCTCCGTAGCATAAAGCCTCTCATGAAGCTCGGAACTCTCTCTCTCCCACTCGCCAATCCTCTTCTCGAGCCGAGCCTCTTTAGCGTCACCAAATGTTATCCCGATCAGCAGAGACTTCTATTCACCAACTCTAAAAGAGTGGCCCTTCTCCGAGTTTGTCTCTAGGAGGATTCCGCCTCCTCGATCAGCTGATGTTTTCGAGCTACCTCCCCCCCCTAAGCCCATCCACTTCAAATTGACGCTCATTTAATTGATCTTGCAGTTGGTCGACCGACTCTAGAGGTTGCAATATTGGGCTTCTACGCTCCTTATCCTTTCACTTTAATGCACCTTCAAAAGCTTTATGCCGCTTCATGGACGCGAGCAACTTTTGTCTTTCTTTCTCATCTTCTCCTTTAGAGCGGGACAGAGCCACCTCGTAGCCTCCATGTACCGCCCTCAGAATTCCTCATGCGTCATCCGATTTTGTGATAGACCTCCTTCCGCCTCTTCTCTCTCTACATACTCTCAATCTCCAGGATAACGGTCTGCATGTAAAAGCAAAAAAGTAAGGTAAGACTCGAAAGCAAGCCAAAGAAAAAAACGATGAAGGAAATGATTTACCATGAGAGAGAGCCGGCGATGCTCCTGGAAATAATGCTCACTTAGCTCCTTGAGAGTCGAAGGGGCCAAATGCCTGAACCACATACTTAGTGTTCTTGAGCAAGTCGTGATTCACAAGGATTGTGATGGTCCTTGAACCCCCTTCTATCTTTACCTCGATTTGAGTTGTCACGCTATCCATCATTTTATGATCTTCAAGATCAAAATCAAAACCAGATTCATCACCGATGGGCTCATTTCGATCATCACTCTGCTCGGTAAGCATCTTGCCTTTCCCCTTATCAGCAGTGGAGGTTTCCTGATCCAATCTAGTGGAAGGATTCTTCTCACACCCAGGAAGTATCATCTTTATTTGGGGTCCACATAGTGAGCTCGTTCCTCTTAGGCCGCAAAGAAGCCATAAGATCAGCTTCTTCCAATTGAGGCACCTCTGAGACCGCACCAGAACCTCCTTCGACCCGGGCTGTCATAATATTTTGAACCTCGATGTCAGGGAGACTTCAAGTAAGTAAACCGTCACTGGTAAACCAACTCCCCAATCTACACCCTCCTCTTTCGAGGCCCTAAGTTCGTGTTGCATGGTAAAATCTCTTCATCTTCAACTTGGGAAGGAGCCGAAGGGAGAACTACTAAAGTGTCCGAATCGGAGGCAGGTGTAGAGGAGGCAACACCCCTCCTTCTCCTGAAAGAAGGTATTGGTGCCAAGTTCCTCTTGATGGCCTCTTTGTCAAGGCCTGGAAAGGGATACAAAAAAATATGATATGACAAATGAAACCAAGTACAACTCTATTTGAAGAAAACAAAATAATGTTACCTTCAGGGTGGGGGTGGGGCGAGGGGAGCCGGTTTATACTTCTACCAAAAGCTGAACCAATCTCAGATCCCTACAACAAGGGAGGACTTGCCTAACCTAGTTGGCGAGGTGCACAACCAACTGAAGACTCCGAGAAGTAGGTGCAAAACAAAAGAGTTAATTCACGAATTCCAAACATACGACTACACAAAAAAATGAATATAAGTAAAAATACTCACGGGCACGATTCCAAGCTTCTAGGAAGTCCGTGACATCGACCACGACATACTCGATCTTGATGAAAAAGAAGTGGAGCAAAAACTGTCGACCACCTTTGTCGTCCGCTTTACGACCAGTGTTTTGCTTCCACGATGGAGAGTGTTCAACATCATACCCAGATAGAAGCTGGGCATGAACAAATGTACAAGATGCCACAAAGTGATCTCGACGTTGTCCAGCTCGGCGAATTTGGACAGTATCTTGATTACATTATAAATAAAAGGCGCAAGTTGGGTAGGACAGACCTGATAATGGCGGCATACTTCTTCCACCAAAGGGGGAAGAGGAAAGGAATAGCCGATGGTGAAGGGGTAGGTATAAAATGTGCAATACCTTGGATGGTGAGTATACACCTTGTCGCTGCCCACAGGTACGAGCTAAACTTGGTTAGGAATGCAAAATTTGGCCTTAAATTCTGCCAAATGCTTGGCCGTTAAAGAAGACCAAAAAGATTTTGCCACTGCCTCCAGCTGCCGTTGTAGGTCTGGTTTTGCATCCGGGTTATAAGGAACTATTTCTTCCAGCAAGGGAAGAGCCTCTACTTCAATGGCTACACTGGCATCCCCCCCACTGATAGGTGCTACAATAGCTAGTAGGGTGGCTAGAACCTCCGTCATTCCCACCAAGAACATCTCCATCATAAACGCCAGAGGGAGAGATAAACATGGTTGTAAAAATATGGAATTTAAGGAGGAAGAAGGTTGATAAAATGGAAGAAATCTTAGAAAGTGATAATCAAGGTTAGAAAATTTGACAGAAGATGAGGATTCAGGCTAGAAATGAATAAAGGATTCGAATAATAGTGGTTCGCCCCCCTTTTAAAGGAAAGACCTAGGGATTCAAAGTAACTCACCATGATTGCAGTCGCAGTCGAAATAGAAGAGCCAATCCACAAGCTATGCATGTTCTAACGCGACACATCGGGATTAAACGTCATCATGATGAATGACATCACATCTCATCCACGTCAGGTTCTCTCCAAAGGTCACCTAGGAAAATCAAGAGAACAAGAGTTTGAAATATGCGGCTCTTGTGATACCACATCACCCACCTTAACAATGACTGGTACTATTATCCACTTATCAAACTCTTCCATAAGGACGACCTCGACAAGAGGAGGGACTAACTATATAGGAGAACACTTCATTTTATGTATTTGACCCGGGTCTTTGAAGGATGTAAAGTATCAACCTGACTCCAAAAGGCGAGGTCAAATGTGGTGGATAAATCATTATCAAGGTCGAAAAGGTTTAACAGAAGGCGAGGACGAGGATGAGCATCTGCCTTCGGTGCGAATTGACAACCAGCTTTAGGATTTAGATTCCCTAGGGAATATTCTAATGGATATTACTTTCTGTTGTATTATCTAAGATATTGTGGCACATGTGCTTGAATAAATAAGAAGAGATGTAGATCAGAGAGGGATTGGACCCTTTGTAAAGAATTTCATCAATATTCTCTATACAAGATTCTCTCTTTATTGAATAGAAACAAAGCTTGCCTTTACACTTTCTTTCTTTTATCCCTGTTACAACCCATACACACGTAAGTTAGATCACGCCGTATGTCAGTTGACATAAATTTAGGAAAATATTGTCATTGAGATGATACGAAATTAATCCTATTTTTCTTAAATGATACAAGAGTGTAAAAGAGTGGTAAACAAGAATAAGAAGTTAGAAGTTAAATGAATCAAGGATGTTGTAACCCATATTTTTGGGTAAAACTAGAGGTGCTTAATATGCTAAAGAGGTTGTGTTTTAAGGTATTTGAATCATAAAAAATCTGTATCATAAGTTTTGAAGTCAAGTGAGTTATGAAACTAAAGTCGACAAAAGTTGTCGCAAGTTATGTTCATAATTTTACTGAAATTTTTGGTCTAATGTTACAAAGGTTTTCTCTCAATGTACTTGGACATACGGGGTGATATATCCCCACATTTAAGGTCTACGAGTCTAGTTTTCATCGCATTAAAACTTTCATCAATACGACAGAGTAGGGAGATATTTATGTTTTCACCAGACTACGCAAGCAGCTCCTTATGGGACCCACTTAGGCGGTTGAGATATTTTGATATATTTGTGACACCTAAATCTTGTTTTAACTTATTATTGTTCACTCTATTTATACTTAGACAACTAAAAACTTTCTCTCAAAGTTCTCTAATGATTCAAGATCCAAACAAAGGGCAAACAACACAAATTAAGTGTTAGAAATCCCGTGGTGCTAGTAAGTTTCTTGTTGTTCTTGTGGTTGCAGATTTTGGTGTGGTTCCAGCTCGTGTGGTTTTTTTTTAAAGTGTTTTAAGTTCTGTAAAATACTCTCCCAAGTCTTTCATATCAACCCTAGGTGATTTCTAGTATTCTAAAGTGATTCTAGTGCCGAGAAACCCGAATTGATTGCTAGTTTCACTTCCTTATTCTTGTGGCTGCATTGGAAGTATGTTTCTTGGTGAAGTAAGCCCAAATTGGAGATGTTCTATTTGTGTAAAGGTAAGGAACCTCTTACTATTCATGTATTTAAGCTTATCCAAGTTGCGGCTAAGTCGTTGAAGCTAGAACTTTTGAGATATCTTTGAAAGGCTTGTTAGTTATGTTGTTGATTGGTTGACTATTTTGGGAGGCTTAATATGATTATTATTGATGTTGTTTGGGATGTTTGGTGAATGTTGTAACTTCTGGAAAGTCATATAAATAGGGGAGGTGATGTCCGTTTCATCGTAAAATAGATTGTGATCAATATATAATAGTTACGACGCTTAAACGATAACGATAGTACCATTTCTCTTATTGTAGACTAAGGAGCCTTGACATTTGCATAACTTGAGGTTGGGCAGTATATACAAGGTATGTGATGCTATCTCGTTGTTTCTTTTGCAAGACTCGGATTGTACATAATATAACGAATGAGCTTCCAGAGATACCCCGTTCTTAGAAGCTAGCAATACTCACATTGTTTCTCTTCTTATGGAAAGATTGATGTTGATGTTTCTTCTCTTATTCTTCTGTATCAAATGTTGTTGGTATTTCCTTATTTCTATTAGATTTACGATGATGAGTTAGCTCTAATAATGTATACGGAGATTACCAGCCTTACGTTACTCCGGAAGGTTTACAATGTGATTCCATGAGTCCAACATGCATTATATATATATATATATATATATATATATATATATATATATATATTTTAGTCTACCGAGCCGTGCCATAGTTGGCTAGGTACTACTGTGGAATCACTGATCAGTTGGGTTTTACCGAGCTCTACATGTTCGGGTACGATTCTACCGAGCCTTATGATGGTCGGGTATATTTTTACCGAACCTATTATAGTCGGGTACGATGATGATTATGCTCATAGAGGAGTGTGTTTTAAAAGGCATATATATATATTGTGCACGGTGAAATAGGAGGGACCGATTTCCTCGTTATTATGATGCCCCGCGAACATACTTTCCAAGACTCGAGACTGGGGTCGAGTTTTGCCTTCGAGGGCTGTTGAGGCTCGGACTCGGGGTAATGTAGACCAACGACTATATTGGAAAAGAGGGGAGTTCCCAAGAGGTGCGGCCAGAGCCGATAAAGTCTATCAGGCTAGACTGAGGCTAGTCTGAGCCCGTATCATGACATCAGCTTGCTGGCCCAACCCCATTCTTTTCTTTGTAATCAATGCATTTTTACTATGTTGGGATTCCCCTCCTATGTAAAGGGGGTCCTTATCATTTTGTAAACTCTGTTGCTTTAGTTACTCCACACGAAAATATACAAGAACGTTCTATTTTCTCTCTAACATACTCTCTTAATATTATTGCTTCCATTCATTCTCTTCATTATTTTTCTTCATTTATTGCTTATCATTGACCATAAAAAGCCTTCGTTGATTTTATCATAACTGTTAGCCGTACTTCGACCACCTTCGATAGCTCCCAGTCGAGCCTCAGAATTGACCTCGAGACCCCTACATATACAAGCTCGAGGCCCCGATTATCGACCTATCAGTTTGGTTATCAACGTATCTACAACTCTCATTTTGTTTCTAAGTCTCACATACATAGCATCAACTTCCTAACAAAAAAATAGATCACGTATTTTTAGATTCCCATAAACAATTTAATTGTTATTACCATTTTCACGGTACCTTGGCCTTTCACAAAAAGAGATCCCTCAGCAACCTAGGCACAAAAAGAGATCTCTCTACATGTCGTTCATATGATTATTGGAGGGATCGACATTCCCTAAGGGCCCATGATCAAGCAGACAAAAATATCTGCCGTAATAGAAGGTTTGATCCCAGACCGTGTGGCTGAAGACACCCTCGCGTTTAGCAAAGAGGATCTCGAGACCTTCACAAAACCATACAACGACTCGCTTGTAATCTCATTCCTTTTAAACAACGTTCAAGTTAAACGTGTGCCCGTGGATCCAGACAGCTCGGCCAACGTAATCAGGTTAGGGGTAGTAGAATAGCTTGGGTTTCTCAACCAGATCACACCCGCCTCCTGGGTCCTCCGTGACTTCAACATGACCGGCGAAGTGACAAAAGGAGAAATCACCCTCCTATTCGACGCATCCGACACGGTTCAGAACACTAAATTTCAAGTCATCAATGGCGACATAAGGTATAATGCATTGCTTGGCAGGCCGTGGATACACAGCATGAGGGCAGTACCGTCAACCCTGCACCAGATGATTAAATTTCCGACAAAGGATGACATAATGTCCATATATGGAGAACACCACGCAACGAAAGAAATGTTCGCGGTTTACCAGGAGGAGTCGACCCCGGTACTCCCAACCTCGAACGTGTCTGGGAGCATACAGACCCCCGAGGATGCTGAAGAAGATTTCCTTGCTCCTCGAACTTTCGTTGCCCCCGAAGAGTTAGATGTAACGAAATTGATGATCGAATATCTGGAGCAAGCTATTTTGATCGAACATCTCCCCGATTGTAAGGTATACCTGGGCACGGGATTAAATCCCGAACTCAGGAAAAAATTCATTCAATTTCTTATCGATAATATCGACTATTTGGCATGGTCTCACTTAGATATGACAGGTATCCCGCCGAAAATAACCTCCCACCGACTGAGTGTCGACCCCAGGTTTAAACCGGTTATGCAAACAAGAAGACCCTAGTCCGAGGTAAAACACGCATTCACCAAGGATGAGGTAACAAAACTCCTTAAAATAGGGTCCATAAGAGAAGTAACGTACCAAGAGTGGCTAGACAATGTAGTAGTGGTACCCAAAAAGGGAAATAAGTTAAGAATGTGCCTAGACTATAAAGAATTAAATAAGGCGTGTCCCAAGGATTCGTTCCCATTGCCTAACATCGATCGTTTGATCGATGCTACGGCCGGCCACGAGACCCTCACCTTTCTCGATGCCTATTCGGGGTACAATCAAATTCAGATGAACCCTGAAGATAGGGAGAAGACCTCATTTATCACAAAGTACGGTACCTACTATTACAATGTAATGCCTTTCGGACTAAAAAACGCAAAGGCTACATATCAGTGTCTAGTTAATAAAATGTTTGAGAGTCAAATAGGCAAATCCATTAAAGTTTGTATTGACGACATTCTAGTTAAGTCTCTACGCGCAGAGGACCATTTAACTCATTTACAGGAAACATTCGACATCCTCAGAAGTTATAACATGGAGCTCAACCCTGAGAAATGTTCCTTTGGAGTGGGTTCGGGCAAATTCTTAGGCTGCATGGTATCAAATAGGGGGATCGAGATTAACCCCAATAAAATCAAGGCCATCGAAGAAATCACGGTGGTAAACAATGTAAAGGCCATGCAACGGCTAACAGGTCGAATAACGGCTCTGGGCAGATTCATATCCAGGTCATCCGACAGGAGCCATCATTTCTTCTCTTTATTTAAAAGAAAGAACAACTTCAAATGGACTCCAGAATGCCAACGTGCTTTAGAAGAGCTGAAGCGATATCTGACTAGCCCACCTCTGCTCCACACGCCAAATGAGGATGAAACACTATAGCTCTACTTGGCCATATCCGAGATAACGGTAAGCGGCGTGCTAGTTCAAGAAGAGCAAGGTACGCAATTCCCTGTCTATTATGTAAGACGGACCCTAGGGGATGCCGAAACTAGGTAACCACACCTCAAAAAATTAGCTCTTGCGTTAATAAGCGCATCGCGAAAATTAAAACCCTATCTTCAATGCCATCATATTTGTGTTCTAACGACATACCCCCTCCGGAGCATATTGCCCAAACCCGAATTATCGGGCCGATTAGCCAAATGGGCCATCAAACTTGGGGGTATGACATCGAGTATCAACCTCGAACGACCATCAAATCCCAGATTCTGGCAGACTTCGTGGCCGATTTCTTGCCCTCCCTTGTTCCCGAGGTAGAAAGGGAACTTTTACTGAAATCAGGCACGTCTTCCGGGGTATGGACCCTGTTCACTGATGGCACCACAAATGTGAGAGGTTCCAAACTCAGTATAGTCCTAAAGCCATCTACAGGCGGCGTGATCAGACAATCTATAAAAACTGCAAAATTGACTAACAATGAAGCCGAGTACGAGGCTATGATTGTAGGTCTAGAACGGCCAAAAGCCTGGGAGCCGAGACCATCGAAGTAAAATGCGATTCACTCCTGGTAGTGAACAAGGTGAATGGGAGCTACGAGGTCCGAGAAAACAGGATGCAAAGGTATTTGGACCAGATCCAAGTCGCATTACGTCGCTTCAAAGAATGGAATTTAGTCCATGTACCTCGAGAGAAGAATAGTGAGGCTGATGCCCTCAAAAACCTGGGATGGTCTGTTGAAGAAGATGACCTACTCCACGGGGCTGTTATTCAGCTATCTAAATCAGTGATCGAGGAAGGTCACGTAGAGATTAATTCCACCAGCCTAACATGGGACTGGAGAAATAAATATATTGATTATCTGAATAACAGAAAATTTCCCGCGGATCCAAAGGAATCGAGGGCCCTGGGAACCAAAGCAGCCAGGTTCTCACTCGATGAAAATAAGACTCTGTACAGAAGAAATTTTGATGGCCCCCTAGCAGTATGTCTGGGGCCGGGGGATACAGATTACATACTCCGAGAAATCTACAAGGGTATTTGAAGAAATCACTTCGGCGCCGACTCCTTGGTACGAAAAATAATCAGGGCGGGCTACTACTAGGATAACATGGAAAAAGATACTAAGGAGTTCGTCCAAAAATACAATAAATGCCAGAGATTTTCCCCTATGATTCACCAACTCGATAAACAACTACATTCAGTCTTATCGCCATGGCCATTCATGAAATGGGGGATAGACATCGTCGGGCCCCCTACCGACGGTACCAGGTAAAGCTAAATTTATTTTATTTATGACTGACTATTTCTCAAAATGGGTGGAAGCGTTGGCCTTCGAGAAGGTAAGAGAAAAGGAAGTCATTAACTTTATCTAGGACCACATTATGTGCCAATTTAGGATTCCTTCCGAGATAACATGCGATAATGGGAGGCAGTTCATCAGGAACAAGGTAATACAATTCCTTGAGGATCACAAAATTAAGAGAATCCTATCGATGCCTTACCACCCGTGTGCAAACGGCCAGGCCGAGTCCACAAATAAACCATTATCCAAAACTTGAAAAAGAAGCTGGAAAGCGTCAAGGGAAAGTGGAGAGAAATATTGCCCGAAGTGCTGTGGGCATACCGAACAACTTCAAAATCAAGCATAAGGGAAACTCCTTTCTCTTTAGTATACGGCGCTGAGGCTTTGATACCAATGGAGGTTAGGGAGGCGAGCACCAGATTCCAACACACCACTAAAAGCTCGAACAACGAGGCCAAGATAACAACCCTTGAACTACTAGATGAAAAATGAGAAACCTCGCTGGTCGGATGGCCGCCCAAAAGCAATGGATCGAAAGATATTATAACAGAAGAACAAACCTTCGGCATTTCGTAGTCGGGGACTTGGTTCTAAGGAAAGTCACCCTTAACACCCGAAACCCTAATGAAGGAAAGCTAGGCCAAAATTGGGAAGGACCGTACCGCGTCCTCGGAGTAGTCGGCAAAGGGTCTTACAAGCTCGGTACCATGGAGGGAGAACAACTTCCAAACAAATGGAACATATCAATGCTAAAATGATATTATTGCTAGGGCATCCGATGGAAAATTTCGAGAGCATCCTTGAGCACCCGTTGCACTCTTTTCCTTCGACCGGATTTTGTCCCTAGAAAGGTTTTACCGGCAAGGTTTTTAACGAGGCAATGGCCATACGACACCTAGATGAGACTCAATAAGTATTCGAAATTTCTTTTAAAATCCACCTTGAATAATGGGGGGCCTCCCCCCTAAAAGTAACCTACTCGGGAAAGCCAAGGCACCCCAAATGGGACCTCGATAGGAAAAGTAATATACCGGGCCAACCGATCAAACAAACCGTGCCCATATAGAGCAGCCAAGCTTTTAACGACAAATAACACTTTTCATCAAAGCATTTCACGCTTCAAAAGAAACTCAACATTTTAGAAAAGAGGACTCCTCTGTCAAAAATGTCCTGAACACTTGTAGTCTGGCATCAACAATTCGGCACCTGAACGACCCCTGGGTCAAAACTCCAAACTTGTAAGCCCTCAACGAGGCAACATCAAGATCATAAAGCGTCTCCAAAACCAAATGTGTCACGAACACTAAGAAACTGATGCCAAAATCTCAAAAATTGCATGACCTCAGGGTCGGAATTGCCAAAATTGTAAGACCTCAATAAGGCAATACCAAGTTTGCAAAAATTGGCTCCTGAGTCAAGAAACCCTCGATGACTCAAGGACTGCCGTCAAGCACCACCTCCATCGACTTATCAAAACCTGAGGCCATAAGACCTAACAGGCAGACTCGGTCTCGTAAGACCTACATAAGGCAACAACTATATCTATAAGACCTCAAGTAAGGCATGAACCACATGTACCAAGTGACAATATCTGTAAGACCTCAAGCAAGGCATGAACAATACTTGTACCAAGTATCCAAAACTGTAAGACCTCAAATGAATGTAAAACTTGTAAGACCTTACTAAAGACATAAACTCGATCTCAAAGTTTCGGCTATATATCAAACTTGTAAGACCCCTAAAAAGGCATACCCTCGATATAGATGCCGAAACTATCTCATTCGGGACTCAAAGGCTTCGGCCAAACACAAATGACTCTGTTCACATGGCTGTACCAGCCAAACTAATGCGACTTGGGGACGCCCGACCATCACTACAAATCAAAGGTCTTAAATTACTTCGAATATGATTCAAAAAGAACTAGTTAAGCAGGCTACCCTCGATATCGGCAAAAGAGCTTCGACCATGTCTGCTCCTAAACATCGACTTCAAGATACTCAGGCTCCAAGCCAAACCTCCTGAGGTGCTCGATCATCGCCATATAACGACTCACAATTGTGGTTTTTTATTAAGATGTCGAAGAGTCAGGCAAAAACTATTTTAAAAATCCTTATCGAGGGAAAAATAAAGCCCACATAAATGGTCGTATCGACCAAACGCGTAAGAGACATTGTCTCCAGCCTAATGAGCCCCAGGGCCACATACATAAAAAGGTTGCTTCGACCCAAGGCGTAAGAGCCATTGTCGCCAGCCCACATAAAACTTGAGGGTCGAAAGAGCTCGAGTCGTAACCCAATTCGGAGATTGAACCCAAAATAGTTAATTAAATATGCCTAAGAGCAAGGCATATGAGCCATTGTCGCCAGCCCACATAAAATGTCTCTTCGACCCAAGGCATAATAACCGTTGTCGCCGGCCCGCATAAAAGGTCGCTTTGACCCAAGGCATAAGAGCTTTAGTCGCCAGCCCACACATAAGGTTGCTATAACCCAAAGCATAAGATCCTAAGGGCCAACTCAAAATTCTAAAAACTTAAGGGTCCGATGAACTCGAGTCGAGATCTAACTCGGAAACTAAGCTCAACCTAATAAAAATGCTTGAAAGCAAAAGCACGAGAGCTCAAATGCCTGCTTACTCTAAAAGGGGGAACCGAACCAGTGCATGTGAGTCACTGTCACCAGTGTTAATATCAAAGGTCATACCAACCAGATACATAAAAGCCAAGTCGCTCGATGATAGAAAAGCCCGAGGGTCTAATCTGAAGTTTGGGACCTTGAATCGAAAGTCAAAAATGCATCATATAGTATTTCAGAAAAACAAAAATGAAGGAATGAATTGGAAATAAAAAGCCTTCTTATAACCTCCAGGGGGATGTCTACAAGTCTTGAAAAAACCCTTATAAAGAAAGAACCGAACAGAATCCTAATCTACAATCAAACCTACATCTTTGATAAAGGTTGCACCCTGACACCCTGACAACTACGGGTCCTTCAGCGGCCCCTCTTCGACGGCCTCTTCCCCTCCAGGGGACTTCGCCTTCATTTTTATCACCTCCTGAGCCACTGCTCGACGCACCTCCAAAAGCAAGCAAGGCAACATCTCTCTTCTCTAGAGTCTCCACCCTCTCGAACTCGGCAGGCAAAACGATATCTCCCGTATGTATGTCCCCAAAAGTCTACCCTCGAGATCCTAATCTCTCACGCTCCACTGCCTGAGTCAATCTCAACTAGGCCCCCTCGGGTTCCCCTCCGGCTTGAGCTCTTGTCGAAATAACATCCTCTCTATGAAAAGATATAAGCGTCTCGGCTTCAGTTTTGATCCTAGATAATGCAGCCACCAAATCTAAATGATGACCTCTGTACTTGCTACTATCCTCCCTCGCCTCACTAAGATAGTTCCCAACTAAGGTCACGTTCTCCTGGAGGGCATCCCTCTCGGAAGTTATCTCCCTCTCGCGCCATTTGAGTTTAGAGATTTCAGAGTCTCTAGCCCGAAGCTCCTCCCTTAGTAGGGCACCTTTCTTTGCAAACTGCACAAATCAGATCCAAGATGTAAATATGCTAGGATCTGCCAGAATATTCAGATAATGGCAAACGAGGACTAAATAACCTGTTCAACAAGGAGAGCCTTCTCACGCTCGAGATGGGTCACCTCAACCTGATACCAGGTGAAAGTCTGATTGTAAAGCACCTTGGCCTAAAGCCACGAAAAAGACAAGTTAGAGAGACAAAGGTCAAGGTAACCGAGGCCCGAGCGACAAGCAGGGTTTACAAAGATTACCTACTCGCAAAGCCTTCTCATCTCACCAAAGACGAGTGACGCATTAATCTTAGGGACTCCCTCGGGAATAGTTGGAATCCTTTCGAGCACTTCTCCGCCTTTGATAGGCATCCTCACATCAAGAGATCCTTTGTACGGGACATCTTGCACCCCTTTAGAAGGTAAGGTCATCCTTTGAGGAGAATCAATCATGACCACATCACTGGCAAGGTCAGTCAGGACCATCCCTTGTCCATTTAGCGCCCCAGAACTAAGCCCATCTTTACCACCTAATGAAGGCACCCCAAACCGAGGGGAACTCTGACCACCGATCGGCTCAGGGGAAGAACCCGATACTCCCTTAGTTGTCTCTTCGACATGAAGTAGGAACGCAATGACATCAGTCTCCAGCTCGGAAGCCACCATCTCCACGGCCCTAGGATCGGCCAGGTTTATCCCTCCCTCGGGCGCTGTCGAGAAGCTATTCTCCTCCTCCCCTTCAACTTGAGTGTTTCCCGCCGTTCCATGGTTAGAGTTACCAGGTCAGCCTTAGCTTCTTCTGCCTTAATCTTCTTAGATCCAGAAGGCCCGTCTACCAGATCCCTTTCTCTCTTCTTCCCTTCATCGGGGGCCAAGTCATCCTCCCCGCCGGGTAATGTTCCCTTCATCAAGGGGACTTCCCCCAGACCTACACAAATGCAAGAGGTAAGCACAGGGAATGAGAGCACTGCCAATAGCGATTTAAGTCGAAAAGGATAACTACAGCTAGGGTAGAGGCTCACTATGATCCTTAGATTCCC
Source organism: Nicotiana sylvestris (assembly GCF_000393655.2). Lineage (NCBI taxonomy): Eukaryota > Viridiplantae > Streptophyta > Magnoliopsida > Solanales > Solanaceae > Nicotiana > Nicotiana sylvestris. The sequence goes on from NC_091061.1 coordinate 96,633,105, forward strand.
ACCAGGACGGGGATAAGTCACGCCACACTAGCTCAACATACGGGCAAATCGATTCCAGGTGGCTGACCTAAACCGGGAGGTCCGGAATCGCACCGGAGTAAATTGCTATGGCTATATTAGCAAGAAACGTTAAGTGCATGGAAGAGCATATTCAAAGAGAAGTGAGGGAATGCTAGATAATGTGTCTACTTGCGTTCCACATTCCACCTCTCGGGAAATGACATATTTTTCATCGAGATCAAGTTAGAAGTCCTTAATCGGACAAAGAGGCTTATCCGTCCTCCATTATCGGGCTCCTCAGTGCAGGCAAAGAGGGCCATCGGGGCTCGGCAATAGAGTTTGATTAGACCCCAACGAAAGAGACGGGGCTATACATCCGGGTCAGATGATCAAGGGTGAAGGATATCTCCCCGATTATGTTCACGTAGTTCCTGATCATGTAAACAATATGCCAGAATGAAGGATGAATCTAGCCAAGGGTCACTTGGCATCCTTGGCAGAAGTCGAGAATCACGGGGTCGATCGGGGGCGAAGATGGCCCCACCGGCCCTAGTGTAAACAGATAAGTGTACAAACTGAGGAAACCTGTTTTGTGTGTCGTAATATCCTCCTCCCAAGAAGGGATCTCCACAAGCACCACATCCTTCCAGCGACAATCAGCTTCCACTCTTCCGACGTATGTTATCGAGATAATATATTGAGCCACGGGCTCACTGCGCCCCGGCTTCGAAGAAGGCCTCTCGACCTTGAAATCAGAAGCCATCGCGAAAGATCCTAGAATGCATTCCTCAGCACGAGGAGGCATCGTCAATTCACCTTGAGGTAAAAGAGAAGAGGATGGGGCCGCGTTCTCCTGGGAAACAGAGGCGGAAGTTTTCTCCATTGCTAGAAGATTCCAGGAGAAAAAGCGAAGTCGTATTCCTAGGAAAGAAAAATGGTAAAGGAAGAAGGAAAGTTTTTTGGGTTTTGGAAATGTAATGAGTTTGAAATAATAAGGAAGGGAATATTTATAGAAGCCCCACATGCGCATTGAAGAAGGCCAACAGGCAGTTAACTGCCATAATCAATGCGAAGGACTTCAAGGGCTGTGTACACCTCTTTTGGCACTTTGTGACTGTCGTCGTTACAAGAATATCAGAGGGAGCGAATGTTCTAAGTCGTTTCTTATCACTTTCACTCAAAGAAAAACGAAGACTATCTGTGCACGATGAAATTGGAGGGACGAATTTCCTCATCATTATGATGCCCCGCGAACATACTTCCCAAGACTCGAGATTGGTGTTGAGTTTCGGCTTCGAGGGCTGTCGAGGCTCGGCCTTGGGGCAATGTAGACCAACAACTTTATTGGAAAAGAGGGGAGTTCCCGAGAGGTGCGGCCAGAGCCGATAAAGTCTGTCAGGCTAGATTGAGGCTAGTCTGAGCCCGCATCATGACATCAGCTGGCTATCCCATCCCCCATCTTTTCTTTGTAATCAATGCATTTTGTACTATGTTGGGATTCCCCTCCTATATAAAGGGGGTCCTTATAATTTTTTAAACTCTGTTGCTTCAGTTACTCCACATGAAAATATACAAGAACATTCTATTTGCTCTCTAACATACTCTCTTGCTATTATTGCTTTTATTCATTATCTTCATTATTGTTCTTCATTTATTGCTTATCATTGGCCATAAAGAGCCTTCGTTGATTTTATCATAACTGTTAGCCGTACTTTGACCACCTTCGATATCTCCCAGTCGAACCTCGGAATCGACCTCGAGACCCCTAAATCGACAAGCTCGAGGCCCCGATTATCGACCCATCAGTTTGGTTATCATCCTATCTACAACTCTCATTTTGTTTCTAAGTCTCACATACATAGTGTCAACTACCTAACAAACAACATTAAAATAGATCACGTATTTTTAGAGTCCCATAAATAAATTTAATTATTATTACCATTTTCACGGTAAATAGTTTGGTGCCCACCGTGGGGCTAAAAATATATATATATTCATCATGTATTTCATGTTAGTCACCCTAAGAGGCAGTCAGATGTTACAAGTTGTATATACTTTATCCTTCTTTACATTACTGTTCTTATTTATGTTTCTTGCCTTACATACTCAGTAATTTATTCATACTAACATCCCTTTTATTTTTGGATGCTACATGTCATGCTGCAAGTCCTGATTCAAAGGTAGATGAAGCTCCCCTAACATAGTAGGTTGCCCGGTTTAGCAGTTATTGGTGAGATCCCTTCTCTGAACTTGTTGTGGTCTTGGTATGCATTTTTGTTATAGACATTATGGGTATGTCAGGGCCCTGTTCTAGAAATGTTACAACACTTATGTTCCTTTAGAGGTTCATACACACGTGTCATCTTATCTATAGTTTTGGATATCCTTGTCGGCTGGTTTTTGTTTTACAGTCTACCATGGCAGCTTCGTCGGCTCGTACCTTATATATAGCTTTATGACAGCATTGTCAGCCCATGTTATATATGTTCATGTCATTATCTGTCATTGTTGGTTATGCATGATTCATTTCTACCATTTATGTTGATCTTGTTGGCCCTTATAGATAATAAGAAAGGTTAGATAAAATGTACGTTGGTGCTCGACGGGTATGGCCCGGTTGCCAATCTTGGCCCTCCACTTTGGGTCGTGAAAAACTTGGTATCTGAGTAACTCTTTCGTAGGGGTTTTTATGAGCCGGGTCTAGTAGAGTCATGATTATAGATGTGTAGCACACTACATTTATAATCAGGAGGATACATGACATCTAGGGTTGTTACCTTCCTTCTGAATATAGATCGTGCGTAGTGTTGAGTCGTAAGTGTTCATCTATAATATTCATCTATTTTTCTTTCAGATATGCCTTCGACTAGGAAGCAAGCAATTAGTAGACAACTTGATACAACTAGGGGATAGGGTACCAATCAGGTGCCTCCAGCCAGAGCAGGCCAAAGTGAGGCTCAGAGTTAGGTGATGTCTCACACTTCATCTACTCCATCTCCTGTAAAGGATATTAGGAGGGACCTAGCTCCTACAGGTCCTCCATTTGGCACTACATGCTAGGATATACAGAGTGCGATGTAGTTGTTGACTAGATTGGTAGCTGCTCAGGCTCAAAGCTAGAATACCAGTGCTGTTGACAGACCGGTAAGTGCAAGAGTTTGTGATTTTATTAATCTAGACCCTCCGGTGTTTACCAGATCAGACCTAAAGGAGGACCAGCAGAATGTCATGCCCCGCAACATTGTGTCAATATTACGTCACACAGTATTATATTACAGTGATATTACGCTTTGCAGTATTATTACGACGATGTTGCACACTGTAGTATTGTACGTTGAATATGTCGTAAGGTAATTGATATTAGTCGAAGGAAAAAGATTATTTGGAGATAATAAGGATTATGCTATTTTAAACAAATGATGAGTAAATTCGTGAAGGTGAGAGGGGAAGCAAGTCAAAGAAAACAAATTTTTTGTCCAAGTTTGGAATATTGGGATAAAATACGGGCCGAGCATTAAAACCCGATATTTATGGACTAGTTCCAAACAAGGTACTACATGACTATGATAGTAAGTTGTACAAGGTATGTTAACAGTGAGTAGTATTTTAAGTAAGTTGAGATATTTTATTAATTATGCGGGTAATTGGTTAATTACCGGGTAACGGGACATTACCTAATTAATTGGGGATACATATTGGATAAGCATTAAAGCATGAGATAGAAGCCCCTCCTTTTAAATTAAAATGACTCATAAGTAAGTCTAATAGGGGGCATGATTTTGAACATGAGTCACCATTAGAAGGAATCTATGCTAAGCCACTAAAGTCTCAAAATTTCACAAAATTATGAGATGGAAAACGTGACTTGCTTCAGCAAGGAAAAGTCGTAAAAAATTAGGATCAAATTCACCAAAATGGATGTGTTATACATCTACAAATGTAACGGATCTCCAGCCAAGAAGTCTTCATATGAAATAATACTATGTAATGTTATAGCAATGGGATTTTGCGGTCCTTAAGCAATACGGTGCAATCTTCACTCCAGGTATGTTAAGGCCATTCCTTCTTATTTTTTGGCATGATCCAAATTATACGAAAGAAACGAGCAAATGCACAGTTTTCATAAACGACTCTATTCATATAAATATTAGGGGTGTCTATATTCTTGATTTTCCATGTGAATTATTATTATATCTTCTGTTCATGGGTCTAAAAAATATGTATTTGATAAAGTTTATTCGAAAGACATATTGATTTTATTAGCATTCTGAGAAAATCTTATTAACGTATTTCTTATGCATTTCATGCGTTTATACATGTACAATTATCCATGACCAGATGGCATTATATACTCGTATATATGGACATTATATGTGTATGGGATATGGGTAAAGGTTACGACGCTATATACGCACCACCACCTAATAATCTGATATACGTTGATGATTTGCTCATAGTGGACGAGATGATATGATGGGATGCCCTCAGAGGCTTGATGATGTTATGAACACATGTACCTATGCACGACATGACATTCATATGCATATGCATAACACCATAAGTATTTCATGATTTACAGAGTTATCCACACTTACAGGTTAAGTCATTTAATCTATATTTCTTCCATGTCTGTTATGTACTTATTTATGTACATTACATACTCGGTACATTATTTGTACTGACGTCACTTTTGCCTGGGGACACTGCCTTTCTTGCCTGCAGGTCTCGATAGACAGGTCGAGAGCCCTACAAGTAGGCTATCATCTCAGTGGAAGATATTGGTGCGCTCCATTTGCTCCGGAGTTGCTTGTTAGGTTAATATGATTTAGAAGTGTATTGTTTGGTATAGCAAGACTCTGTCCCGACCTTTATGGAAATTATGTATTCTTATAGGCTTGTAGACAGATGTCATGTACGTAAAAGATTGTATGGCCTCGTCGGCCCATGTTCAGTACGCGAGTGGTTATTTTGGTCTTATAGGCCCGTACTTCATATGTATAAGTTTGTATTCCCTCATGCATACTCTGGTTCATTTACCTATGATAGAATGATATGAACGATACGTTACGTTAGTACTCGATTGAGTAAGGTACCGGGTGACTGCCGTGGCCCATCAATTTGGGTTGTGACAAAAGTGGTATCAGAGTAGTTTTGTCCTAAGGAGTCTACAAGACGTGTCTAGTAGAGTCTTGTTTATGGGTGTGTTGTGCACCACACTTATTAGCAGGAGACTACAGGGCATTTAGGACTGTCACTCTTTCTTCCTACTCTAGATCGTGTGGTAGAGCTCAGTTGTAAGAATTCAAATTCCTAACTTCTATTTTATTCGTAATAAGACGATACCTACATCCAGTAAGACGGTTGGTAAAAGACATGACTATGGAAGAGTTGAGTCAAATGAACTCTACTTTGCATCATGCTTATGATAAGCAAATGTGAGGTCTTCAGTAGAGCATGTGAGTACTCAAAGGTGTAAGCCTCTTGATATGAAGTCTTTAGGCAAGAATACTTATCCACGTTAATGGTGAAAGACAATGAGAGATTCAGAAGATAAATACAAGTTTCAACAACCAAAAGAAGCAAGATGAGGAAGAGTACGAGGCACCCAATTAATGAAGTTTAACAATGTTTATAATTCAGGTAGAAGAATATATGCTTTTTGAGTTATATTTAGCTTATATTCAGCAGTAATAGAGTTATGTACAATTGGTCGTACCTATCTCAGTTAAGCCCTATGGAGGCTAACAAGCATAGTTTAAGAAAAGGACGGAACATCAGAATCTGGCTGGGGTTAAAGTAACCCAAAATGGTGAATGGATTGTTTGTGTTAGTTGACAATTCCGAAGGATATTGCAAAAGTGATAATTAAATCTCCTTGTGAGACATCCAGGTGGTCCACTCTAAAATAGCATAGCTAGAAATGAGTACTACAAAGATAGAAACTGGAAACCTTGAAGGGCTAAATATTACCTTAGTGTGGCTCCCGTCCTTAGTAGAGGGAGAATGTTAGGCAACCCGAAGAGGAAGTAGATGGAACAAGGGGAGGTAAAAGTGAAAGAATGTCTTGTTAAAGTTTTCAGAATAAAGTGATAGATAGAAATATTAGTAGGGAAGTACGAAAAGGGATAATGAAGCATTGCGAATGATATGTGATACATGGATGACAACTGTAGAGTGTTACAGAGTCTATAGTCAAATGAAAAAAAAAGACGAGAGGTGATGAGCCTTAAGACAACAAAAGAGTATATATCATACAGTCACATCCTCATTTCGAGAAATAAGTTCGCGACTCTAACGTGATTAACAAGAGGAAAGTTAGACCCTAGAATAATAGAAATCAGTATGGACTGGTGAATAAGATAAACCAAAAATGAATTTAGGACTGAGTGATTTGGTAATAGTCAGCATCATGAGAATCTCAGATTACGTTCTGGTGATAATAGAATGGACAACAGAAGAAGATCCATGATGAATTCAGAGAATGCTCACTCAGGAAGACGCTTCCCTAAAGCAAGCAATGTGAGCAAAGTTAAGCTTAAGGGACTATATATGCCAGTTACACTAAGTGTCACCATCGCGAGTAAGGAATTTGTTTATCCTTTTATAGAAAGATTACTACAAGGTGAGTAAGGGTCATTGATGATGTGAGAGGACACCAATGATGAAGAGGAAAAACATCTATAAGCAGGTCATCGTAGCTCCAACTCTTAGTACTCCCCTAAAGGGGGGAATATGGAATGGCGTGGCATTAAGTCAGAATTAAGTGGATCTAGTAACTATGGAATGATAAAGGAAGAATGTGATAAAAAAATATTGAGAAAGGGATGTTATTGATAGATAAGGAGCCAGTACGTGAGGTAAGTTAAGACAAAGGAAATAACCCAACAAAGATTACACGAAATATGGATATGAGAATGGGCCGACGAGTAGCTAGTAGCTGATTTAGAAAGAGCCTAGTCATGACTAAATAAGAAGTTACAGACAAATCAGCAGATCATAGAAGATAAATGTAGTAAACCCCAACATGGAGAATTTAGTCTCGCAATAATGTCATTATAATACTTGAGATATATTCAAATAGGATTCAAGGTAGTTAAAGGTACCGTATAAGTGTTACAAGGATAAAAGAAAGTGCCACTTGAAAGGTAATCGAAATATCAGTTCAGAAGCAACCCTACAAGAACAAGGGCGTGGAGGTAAGTAACTACGTATAAGTATAGGCAAGGAAGGACATCAGAAGGTCCCCCGAGTATACAATGTAATAGGCTCACAACTTTACAAGAGTTAGAGGGTCTTCCCTAAGTACTACAATGAAAGATTAGCTGAGGAAATAAGGAAGAAGGCTTCAACCTCAGCACAACGACCTAAAAAGGAAATGGTCGTGTGACAACAGTCTCAAAATAACATTGTATGCACTCCCTATGAAAGTGGCACCTACAGTGGCTAATGAATAGGGAGTAAAATCAAAAGTGATATTCAGGATCATATGAGTTGTATGGAATTTCAATATATGTGGGCACTAAAATAAGCTTATGGATGCAATAAGGGGGCAAAAAGATCATGAGAAGTAATAACTTACGTTTAAAGAAAGCTAAGATGGAAAAGAAAAAAAGGAATTATTCGATCAATGATCCAGAGTTGGTTACGTTATGAATGTGCGTAAGGGTTCGGAGTTTTATACATACAACATATACAACCATAGAAGATTCTGGTATACGTTAAAAGAAAGAAATGAGCCCAGGTCATAGACGAAGGATTAAGTTGTTAAAGGATCGTATCATGCATATCCCATAGCGCCATGAATGGCTAAAAGTAATAACTAACACCATGAGCCGCAGATCGGAAGATAGATTAAGCCTACATAAAGGTTGATCATAGAAAAGAGGAAACAAAAGAGTTACATCAACTAAGTAAATCAGGAATTTGATTATTGAACCCAGAAAATTATGGACATAGTAATTGGGAACATAACATAATCACTCTTGATATTGAGGTGAAAGAGAGATAGCACAACAACCATTTTCTATAACAGCTCTACAATAAAGCCAGTTAGAAAATACTAGCCGTATAAGAATTTAGTATGGAACTCCCATCAGATTGTATAGGCACCAGAGGTGCAAGTATTACAATGGAGCTTTAAATTGCAGATGTGAATTCTACCTATATAGAAGGAAGGTCAAGAATGAGATAGAAGACGTGATGCAAAACTTTAAAGTAAGGTAAAGGTAAACGACGTACAAGATACTCAGATGCAGAAGGATGTGAATAGTCCATACTTTGGATAAAAGGCTAAAAGCGCGGGGATTCAATATCCCAGGAATAATAGCAGCATCATCAGTAGCATATCCTCCAGCCTATGGTCTAGGTATCGAGAAACCTGACTAAGAGAATAAAGAAGAGTTAGAGACAATGTGATGTCTCGCTTGATATTCCGGAAAGACATAAGAAAATCTATGATGCAACCAAGTTGAAAGGTTGCAAGTAATATAAATAGATATGTGTAGGTCACAAACTATTGTATGATGAAGCGACAAGGTTCTAGAAGACATGAGTAAGGACAAGAAAGGGTGAGTGAGAAGGTAACTAAAATGGATAAGTCCTTAGGATTAAGCCCATGAAAACTAGAAAGGCAGACGGTTTATCTAAGTTATACAAGACTCATTATAGCCTGAATGAACTCAAAGGAGTCTAAGCATTTAGAAGAGATGGAATATTGTAGACTGCGAGTGTGATTACGATATATAAAGGACGACGTTTGGGCCTTCGATTGAGAATTGGTCTGATAAAAAAAAAGGGATTTCATTAATTGGACAAGATTAAAATAGCCATGTAAGGCGAGTCACATTGGGATGCTATGAAATACAGTTATGGAAGTATAATATTGTATTACCTAGGTGTATTGGAAAAATCACTTAAAATATTCCATGATGCAACGTAAGCCCTAGTGGCAATATATTACGTAAGAAGTTTCAAGTTATCAATATATGATTGTAGATCAACATGGAGGTAAACCAACAATGGATGGGTAAAAGTTGCAAAGTACGAGATGAGATTGGGCAAACAGTCTTAAGATGAACAGTAATGAAGAAGCATTAAAGGATTTAGCTTTATGAATATAGGACAAACAACGAGAGTAACTTGGAGTTCGGTAGCAGACCTCAGTAACGCTAAATCGAAGTAATAATTTTGGTATAGTATGGTCTGCTTAGATGTAGTAAAGCTAATGACGCCCAGAGGGATAGCTTGACATAATTTTGTATATGTTCACAAAGTGAAGCCTAGAGATTGGCTAAAAGCTGGAAGAGAACAGAAGAGTCAGGCGCATATAGAAAGTTAGATTTGTCAAGGATGTATGATAGAAAGTAGCACTAGTTACGAGATTAGAAGGATTTCAACTAAAAGTTGTGGTATGAGAAAGAGGCTTAAATGGGGGGAATGCCCTATCCTTTGGGGACTCATTCACATAACAGTCACCTAGATGGAAAGATGAGTACTAAAGTATTCATAAGACCTATGGATTATGAGAATGATAAGAGCATCAGTCTACATTCTAGGACGAAATTACAAAGAGGGAATGATGTTATGCCCCACAATATTACATCAATATTACGTCCAACAGTATTATATTACGGTAATTTTACACTCGCAGTATTAAATTACGACGATGTTTCACCCTGTAGTATTGTACATTGAATTTGTCGTAAGGTAATTGACATTAGTCCAAAGAAAAATATTATTTTGATATTATAAGGATTATGCTATTTTAAATAAATGATGAGTAAATTCGTGAAGGTGAGAGGGGAACCAAGTCAAAGAAAATGAATTTTTCATCCAAGTTTGGCATATTATGATAAAATACAGGCCGAGCATTAATACCCGATATTTATGGACTAGTTCCAAACAAGGTACTACATGACCATGATAGTAAGATGTACAAGGTATGTTAAAAGCGAGTAGTATTTTATGTAAGTTGAGATAATTCTTAATTATGCGGGTAATTGATTAATTACCGGGTAACGAGAAATTACCTAATTAATTGGGGATACTTATTGGATAAACATTAAAACATGAGTTGGCAGCCCCTCCTTATAAATTAAAATGACTCATAAGTCATTCTAATAGGTTCCATGATTTAGAACATGAGTCACCTTTAGAAGGAATCTCTGCTAAGCTACTAAAGTCTCTAAATTTCACAAATCTACTAGATGGAAAGCGTGACTTGATTTAGCAAGGAAAAGCCGTCCAAAATTTGCATCAAATTCACCAAAATGGATGTGTTCTACATCTACAAATGTAATAGATCTCCAGCCAAGAAGTCTTCATACGAAATTATACTATGTAATGTTATAGCAACGGGATTTTGCGGTTCTAAAGGAATATGGTGCAATCTTCTCCGAGAATATTATACGGAGTTTTCCATCCCTTCTTTCTTTTTGGCATGATCCAAATTATATGAAAGAATCGAGCAATTGCACAGTTTTCATAACGACTCTATTCATAGAAATAATAGGGGTGTCTATATTCTTGATTCTCCATGTGAATTATTATTATATCTTCTGTTCATGGGTCTCAAAAAAATACGTATTTGATAAAGTTTATCCGAAAGGCATATTGATTTTTATGGCATTCCGAGAAATCTTATTAACGTATTTTTTATGCATTTCATGCATTTATATATGTACATTGACCCATGACCAGGTGGCGTTATATACACATATATATGTACATTATATGAGTATAGAAGATGGAAAAAGGTTATGGCGTTATATATGCACCACCACTTGATCAGCTGGTATACATGATGATTTGACTATAGTGGCCGAGATGATATGATGCGATGCCCACAGAGGCTTGATGATGTTATGAACACATGTACCTATTGTAAGCACGTGATTTTTGCCCTATATGAGAAATACTCCCAAAAAATGTAAAATAAAATGATTTTCCTTGGTGTGCAATTTTGAGTATTTTTGTGATATGGATAATTATTTGTATTTGTTTGTGTTTGCTTATTTGTTAAATTAATAAAAAATATAAAAATATGTCTCATTTTGCATGTAGGATTTAATTCTACAATTGTTAGTAATTAAATTAGTTTTACAAAAATTAAAAATTACAAAAATAGGCACCTTTTGCATTTTTAGCATTTAATGTCCAAATATACAATTTTATGCTTAATTATTACTTAATTGTGCGTTAATTGTTATTGGGAGTTAATTTGCGCTTTTATAACTTAATTTAGTTCTTAATAATAATTTAAGTACTTTTATAATTTAGTTTTAGAAAATAAAAGAAGAAAAGATAACAAAAATACAAATAAAAATCGGATTGGGCCACTTCTTCAATTTTCAACCCCAGGCCCAAACAATTGTCCATGACCCAGTCCACTTCACACGGGTCGACCCGGTCCGCCCCATTAACCCATTAACCCAAGACCCACTCTTCATTTTGTCCTAACACAAAACAAAACAAAACACAAACAAAAAACCCTAAAAAACCTAAAGTAAACTATCCGCCCCCTCCCTTACTTTCATCTTCTCCAAACTCCAAAAACACCCCATCCATGGCTGCCCAAACCAGCTTCCTTCTGCTACATCCATACCCAGCTGCCTCGCATCTTCATCTTCTTCCTCACCTCCAAATGACCTTTCCAATCACCGGAAAAAAAAAAAACTAGCCTCCTCCTCACGTCCGCCCTTGACGAGCAACCATCGCTGCTACGTCAACCCGCCACTGCTTCTGCGTCGTCAACCACGAACAACTCTAAAGCCACCGCCATTCTTCTCCACTGTTGGCACGCGTAACTCGTTTCGTCGCAAACACAAGAAAGATATGAATCTTGTGGTTTGTTCCGTCGCGCAACCTTCCGTCGCACGAGCAAAGCTGGCACGGCTGTGAGTTCCGTCATGGTGTTGCTATGAATCCTGTCAATCATGCCAGCACTGTCCGCCGTGAGGCACCACCGGGACGGACGATTGGTTTTTTATTGCTGCAAAGAGAGCTGGTCGGTTCCATGGCCGAGCTGCTGTCGCAGTGCTGCTTCCCGTTCCACCTTCTTCTTCATTTCCGGCTGCTGCTACTTCTATTTTCGACCTCAACGTCCAGCTGCTGCCTCATCGAACAACCATGGCCAGTCTCCATCGTTGCTTCTTCTGCATTCATTTTCCTCGCAAACGAATTAACTGCTTCCGTTCATCACTTCTGCCATCGTTTGGTCGAGTTTTAGTCGAAGTCGTCAAGCGTAGTTTTGAGTTCGTCAAGTTTACAAGGAAGTTGAGTTCGTCGTTGAGTCCGGACAGATTTATTCCCATTTGAGTTTTGTCAAAACAGTTCATACATATGTCGTGTTGATCCGGTTAGTAGTTTTTGAATTTTATGTTTGTCCGTATTTTGTTTTGATATTTTCGAATCTAAAATCGGCAAATGTTTGTTTTGTTTATCGTTTGAATTAATGTTTTGTTCATGTTTCTGTGTTTTGTTGAATTAATTTTCAGATTTCAAATGGAAGTTAATTAGTTATTTTTCATGTTTATTTCATGTTTGTTTAAGTGAATATTTGTTAGTTTAATGTTTGTTAGATTCAAATTGGAATTTAATTAATTATCTCTTCAATTTGTCTCATGTGCTATGTATTTTCCAGAAAATATTAATGTTGTTTGAATCGTTAGAATCCGTCATGTTTGTTGCTAAAAATAGATTTAATTCATGTTCATCTTTGTTTGAAGTTCATGTTTAAATCCAGTGATTTAATGTGAGTTTATGTTTGTCTTTGATTTGTTAATTTAGTTTGAATCATGTGTTTTGTTGTTCGTATTGTTGTGTTCTTGCTCATACATTCATGGTCTAAATTAACCAGGATTGGTTCCCGATATGGTTAATTCATTCCATTAATTTTGAGTTGTGTTGTTCATCGTGTTCATATAATTGTTGTTGAAGATTGTTGAGAAATTGGTCATCTTGACTATATTTTGGTTGAGTTATGATTAATTGTTTGTTTAGAGCTGAGGGGGTAGTTTTGGTAAATTGCATTGCATTCGGGGGTAGAATGGTAATTGCAATAATGTCAGAGGGGTAATTTGGTAATTAAACATTATTTTGATTCTTTATGTTAAGCATGGGGAACAAATATAATGGGGTGGGGTTTTTGATGTACTTGTTTAATGTAATAGGGGACAAGACAAAACATAATGGGGAGGAATCTTGTACTTTTTTAATATAGGCATGTGGAACAAATTATAATGGGTTGGGAATGTGTTATTTATTTAATGTAGGCATGGGGGACAATATTTAAAATAAAGAAAACATTAAGTAGTGGGACAAAGCATGCCATTGGGGGAATAATTTTGGGTTTGGGAATGAAAGACTTGTCTTGCTATATATAGAGGACTATTCTTGACATTAAAGGGAGGAACTTGAACCTTGAGAGGATTTTTTTTTGGGGAGAGAAGAAAAGAAGAGAATTTTTAGAACTTGAAGATTGAGAGAAAAAGGGTGGAGAGTTGACAGATTTTTTACACTTGAGAGTTGACATACTTTTATACTTGAGAGAGTTTGTGATAGTAAAAGAGAAAGACAATTTGAACTTTCACTCGAACAATTCTATTTGCTTTTCTTCGAGTGTTATTCAAAAGTCAGAAACTACTGCATCTCGTATCTTTTCTCTCTTCTGCTTTGATTGCGATTGTACTTTTGCACTGCTGAGTTTTCAATCTGTTACTGGGTCATTCTACTGGTTGTTATTGGTTTTGCGGTGTTGCTGAACCTGCTGTTGCCGCGTTATTACTGTTGCTGACTCCTACTTCTTTTGTTCTTGTACTGCTGTTTCCAGGTACACATTTGTACACTCTTGGCTTGAAGCGAAAAATGAAATATTAATCAGGCTCCTGTTCCTGTTGAATTCTTTTGTTTGGATCTGTGTTTGAATATTAATTTTCCTCTCTTTGTATAAAAATGTAGTCGATTAATTAATGAGTAATGAGGTTGCATATGTATGATTTCTTCATCTAATAATGCTAGTTTAAATTATTTGAAGAATAGTTAATCTGCTTTGATATTATTGTGTATCCCTCTCATGTTCTAGCATTAGTAAATAATAGAATATAAAAATGAAAGCAGTTTTTTCTTTGTACAAACTCGATCGCAATTTTCCAATCGCATTAGCCGTAAACTAATAACTAATAAGTTACGTTTTCAGCATGTAAATAATTAAGAGATTTTCTTTTATTTTAGAGACGAACTTAATAGAAAATATAGTCACTATAGGTTTATCCTTTAAAATAAAAATGAGACGAGCCTCGCCAAATAAATCACAAACCGCCGGGGCCCTCAATAAAATACATAACCATTGACTAGACTTTGGATTTGGCCGTTTAATGAACCTTCACGGCCTCTTCCTAAAATAACAATACGTTAGACTCTTTAGGACGCGCCTTAATAAATCTTACCTTCTTAAACTCGGGTGCACATTTATGTGACCCAAATCCAATTCTCAACGGAGTCGAAATGTGTTTCTAATCACGGGTACATTGATTGTGACGTGGTTCGAGATGCGTGTCCATGACGTTGCAAATTCATTTTAAAAAATAAGAATGAGATGAGCCTCGCCAAATAAAATACAAATTGCGGGGCCCTCAGTAAATATTTGCTTTAAAAATTATTTAGACTTCGGGATGGACCGTTTAGTAAAATTCCACGGTCCTACCCAAAATAAATACGCTAGTCGCTTTAGGCGCGCCTTTAATAATTTAATTTCCTTAAACTCGGGTGCACATTGATGTGACCCAAATCCAAATCTCAACGGAGTCAAAGTGTGTCGACGACCACGGGTACATTGATTGTAACGTGGTTCGAGATACATTTTTATAACGTTGCAATTCTTGATAAAAATAACAGTAAATGATAAAAGCGGTTAAAAGATAAAATTTGCACATAAGTTCATATTGTATTTAAAATCAGATAAATAAGCCAAATATAACAGTTGAGCGACCGTGCTAGAACCACGGAACTCGGGAATGCCTAACACCTTCTCCCGGGTTAACAGAATTCCTTATCCGGATTTCTGGTACGCAGACTGTAATATGGAGTCATTCTTTTCCTCGATTCAGGATTAAAATTGGTGACTTGGGACACCCTAAATCTCCCAAGTGGCGACTCTGAAATAAATAAACCAATCCCGTTTCGATTGTCCTTTAATTGGAAAAAACTCCCTCGTACCCTCTCGGGTATGTAAAAAGGAGGTGTGACAGCTCTGGCGACTCTGCTGGGGAATACTTTGACCCAGAACCACTGGTTCAGGGTTAGAAATTCGAGCTTAGATAAATTGTTATATTTGGCTTTATCTGATTTTTACATGTTTTGAGCCTAATGTGCTAAATGTTGCCTTTACCGCTTTGATATTATCTGAACTGTATATAAACTGTGCCGAAACCCTTTTCTTCTTACCTCTGGGGATGTGCTTACTGGTTGAGACTACCTATTATGTTAGTGTCGTACCCTAAATAAAAGAGGTTCGGAAAGTTTCTAAGCCGGCTGGCCTTTTGGTTCCCGGAAAGGAGCTCCTTCCTCAGCTCGAGTTGTCCGCTCGGGCACACTGTCTAGAACACTGACCCAGGTTTTGAACATAGAATAACGTGACTTCATGCCGGATCCCTAGTAGGAACGCTTATTTGCATCACGTTGCATTTGACCTAGGGGACTCAACACAGGGGTTGAGTCCGTCTAGGACTAGCAACCTGATATGAAAAGACCATCCTGAGGCATCCCATTTGTTTTCCGTGCATTTATTTTGTCTCGCTGACCGGTGTTTGAATATTATGAATATTGTGAAATTGAAAAAAAAAAGAAATAGCGGTTAGGGAATTGATTGTTTATTTTTGAAAAAACCTAATACACAAATACTGCCAAAACTCTGCCGAAATTTTGAGAAAATGAAAAAATGTCTTATTAGTTTGTTTTATTAAAAGCAAGGGAAAAATAGAAAAAAAGAGTAGTGGCTTTGTCTTGTTTTTCAAAAAAAAAAACAAATTAGAAAAAAATAGTTTGTCTTGCCATAAAAATAAAAAAAAAAAAAGAGTCTTGTTTTAAAATGGGTTTTTATTTATTTAATTGTTTATGAAAAGGCCAAAATAAAAATAAAAATAATAAAATAAAATGAGTTGGGCGTTGAAAGTGGTTTTATTATTTGTTGCAAATATATATATATATAAATCCAAAAAGGTTTTCTTTATTTCCAAAAAATGTATATATATCTTTATTTGTTGCAAAAATATTTGTCTTGCCAAAAAGTCTAGAAAAGTTTTTAGACTCCCAATTTTCAAAACAAAAAATCCAAAAATATTTTCCATTATTGACTTCTTTAGAAAGTCTTTTTAATTGTTAAAATATATATATATATATATATATATATATATATATAATAAAATAAAATAAAAAATCCGAAAATATTTCAAAAAATATTTTTTTAGAAAGCATTTCTTTTATTAAAGGTAAAAATTCCAAAAATATTTTCTTTCTTCTTTAGAATAAGAGAAAACAAATGAAAATTCAGACAAAAAATATCTTCCTTTTACTTTTGCAATTCTCAAAGTTCAAATCAAAAGAAAAGGAATTCTTACAAGTCTTTCTTTCAAAAAGAAAATCAATCAAAAAAAAAATTTTCCTTTCTTATTTTGAAGCAGTTCTTTCACAAATTCCAATCAAAAAATGCTTCCTTTCTTCTTTTAAAGTAGTTCTTTTGACCGAACTACGCGGGTTTGATTCTCACCGGATGTGAGATACGTAGGCAACCCTCATCGGGTCCAACCCCACCTTCTCAAAAAAGAAGGAATGTTTTATGTTTTTCGTTAATTTGTTTGTTTGTTATGAATGAAAAATAATAGTCTATTTGATTGTTGTGAAAAAAGAATAATAATAATAATAATAATAATAAAATAGAAATGGAAAAGGGTCTTCTCAAAAATAGCTTATTTACCCGAACTACGCGGGTTTGATTCTCACCGGATGTGAGATACGTAGGCAACCCTCATCGGGTCCAACCCCACCTTTTGCTAAAAGCCAAAAAAAAAAAACAAATAATAATAATGATAATAATAATAAAAAATACATGTCAAATTTTAGTTTTTGTCATAAAGAAGTCGAGTGACGCTGTTTTATCAAGACATAGCCGAATGTTCCCAAAAGGGACGCCGGAAGGCTGACTTTGCATAAACAGCCACCTTTGGGTCATTTTAAGATTTGGTCCAGTTGACCCACACAGCCTTAAAAATCTTCGTCCCCGAGATGTTGACAGGCCGTGTTTGCAATATTGAGTTTCCTATTTTTGAAAAACAATAAAAGAGTCATAACTAAGTCAGGAGATGCTGTTTGTCATAAATAACCGAATGTTCCCGAAAGGGACGCCGGAAGGCTGACTTTGCGTAAACAGCCACCTTTTGGGTCATGTCTAGGAGTTTGGTCCAATTGACCCACACAGCCTTAAAAGGCTTCGTCCCCGAGACGTCGAAAGGCCGTGTTTGCAACACAAGGTTTTTATCGTAATTTGAAAAAAAAACAAAGAGTAAACGGTCAGGTGAATGCCGTTTGAATGTTTAGTCAAAAAAAAATGAAAAATAAAATAAGCCGAGCCAGCTTCGGCCGCGTCTTAAACCGTTCTTGCCGAAATAGCCTTAGAGTATCTTTCAGTTGTCGAAAGGCTATTTTCGTAAAAGAATGGACAAGTTGGTAAAGTGTCATAAAATAATCCTCCCCGGCCTCAAAATTCATGTGAAATTCGGAAGGGGCCACGTTTGCAAAAATAACCGTTCGGTTGCATTTGTCAAACAGAGAAAGGGGGTCAGCCTTTTGTTTTTGAGTTTGTAAATCTTTTGATTAGAATATGTTGGTTGTTTGATTTTCAAGTTTGCAGGTCATCTTCAAACCTTTGAAACCTAGTTTGTTTTAAAAATTGAAAAACGTGTATTATTGTTTAGCTTTTATTGGTCCGAACTACGCAAGGTCTGATCCATTCGGGGTCATGATACGTAGGCAATCTCCATAAGATTCGACCACAACAAAAAGAAAATGGAAAAATCAAAAAGGGAAAAATGAAAAAATCGAAAAAGAGAAAAGGAAAAAAAAATGAAAAATCGAAAGAAAAAGAAAATACAAAATAAAATAAAATACAAGGTTTCCCAAAGTGCTTTAAAAGGGGACAAATGAGCAAGCCGGGATGACGCATGTTGTTTGAAGCAAAGCATGTAGAAACGGTTAACTGCCTAGGAGCATTACATCATCTATGTGTTGTGATCAAATCTGTTAAACTCTAACGCTAACAAAGCTTGTTGTTGTCTGAAACCAGACGGTTAGTTGTTAAAGAGTTCTGGCAACACACCCTTACCAAACCAGATCCAAAGGACCGGTAGCAACAAGCATGACTACTTCGGAGAATAGTACCGAGGAAGAAAGGCCGATGAGCCAGTTGTTAAAGGAAGCGATGGAAAAAATAGAAAGGATGGGATTAGAGATGAATGCAATGCAGCTAGCTCTAGCCAAAGCACAAAAGACCCCTGAGCCACTAGGGCATATGCCGGAATACCTTCACTCTGGCCCCTCAACTAGCCTCCCGAATCACCGTTGTCTTCAGGAGAGAAGCCCCCATGATTCCCAAGCTCCACCGCCCCATCAACCTCTCCCAATACCAAATGTTCCCACTTTTATGGGACCCACATCAGCCACACTGCAAAGATCAAACAGCGAGTCATTGCTTCAGGCTCCCGATACGCAATACTATCCCCCTAAGCCTACATTCCATGCCCCCGAACCACATGCCTACAATCCACATTTGGAGGCACCGGCAGAAATTGAAAAGCCGGTTAAAGCCCCAGAACAAGATGAGGTATTGAGGAAATTCAAAATCCTGGAGCAGTCCTTCAGGAACCTGCATGGATTGGGCAACCAGGTCAGCGTGGCCTACAAAGATCTATGCCCTTTCCCGGATGTCCAGCTCCCGGCTGGGTTCAAGATGCCTAAGTTTGATTTATATGAAGGGCACGGTGATCCCATGGCACATTTGCGGGGATTCTGTAGTAAAATGAGAGGGGCAGGCGGTAAAGATGAACTGCTGATAGCCTATTTTGGCCAAAGTCTGAGCGGATCGGCACTCGAATGGTATACCAAACAGGATTCCAGCAGATGGTACACTTGGGATGATCTGGCGCAGGCTTTTGCAGGTCATTTCCAATACAATCTCGAGATAGTCCCTGACCGTCTCACGTTGTTGAGGACCGGGAAGAAGCCCGGGGAAAGTTTTCGCGAGTTCGGGTTCCGCTGGAGAGAGCAAGCAGCCAGAGTCGATCCTCCTATGAGAGAGGGAGAGATGGTGGACTACTTCTTACAAACCTTGGAGCCAACTTACTTTGGTCATCTAGTGACGACAGTTGGTAAATCTTTCAATGAAGTAGTTAAAATGGGCGGTATGATCGAAGAGGGACTCAGGTCCAACAAAATCCTGAGCTATTCGGCAATCAAACCAACCACTCAGGCCATCCAGAGCGGCACTGAGGGTGTACTGGGGAAGGAGAAGAAAGAAGATGTCACGACTGTTGAGTCGGGAGCATGGTTCGGATCTAGAGGCCCGTCACCCTACTATAGCCAACCACGACCCTACCACCAAAATTACCCTCGCACTCCATATAGCCCTCCACAACATTATTACCCACTGCCAGATCCCCATTTTTCCGTTCATCATGCACAAACTTATACCCACTCTCCAGCACACGCACAATGGCGTGCGCCGGCTCCCCAAAATACATACCCACCTCCACCAAGCATATATCCACTTCCGAGGGCCTATAGAAATCCTCCAGGGTCAGGTTTCCGGGGGAATCAAGCTTTTAAGAATGAGAGGAAGCAAAAATATACTCCGCTGGGAGAATCCTATACTATTGTGTTCCACAAATTGAGGCAGTTAGGCCTATTGAATCCTATTGAGCCCAAATTACCAAATTCTCTTCCTGAAAATCTTGACCCTTCAGCAAGTTGTGAATATTGTTCGGGGGCTCCCGGACACGATACTGAGAGATGTTGGAAGTTGAAGAATGTCGTGCAAGAACTCATCAACACAAATAGGATCGAGGTTCAGGTTCCAGAGCCGCCAAACATTAATGACGATCCGTGCCGGTGAAAATAAATGAAAATTGGACGGTCAACAATTGGACGGCTACTCCTCGTCCTATCCGAAGGGAGTCTTGGTAGTGGGCTCTGATTTTTCTTTCTTGTTTTGGATTATTGCAGAGTTGTAATCCAGTTTTGTTTTAGTGTGAAACTCTGTTATCCCGTATTTCTATAAAGCGAAAGCTTTTCTCTTCTTATTTTGTTTTAAGTCTGTTTTCTTCCTTTTCTCTTTCTAAACAAAGCTCTTTATACTGATTCCAATGACGTGGCATGCATAACGGATCTTCAACTTAGTCTAAAAATCAATCTGATTCCGAACTGATTATACAAAAGGTCAATCACGATGACGAATCGGGATACGATGATAATAAAGCCTTCAAAGAGACAAACAGAGAGTTAAGCTAGTTAGAAGAGAAATCCAAGCCCAACTTAAATGACGCATAAGACATCAATTTAGGGGATGCAGACGATATCAGGAAATTTAAAGAGGGACAGCAAGTGTTGAAACGGATCCTCCCACATCAGGCCAAAACAAAATGGCAAATTTGTCCCGAATTGGCAGTGGCCATCTATTGTGACCAAGATGTTATCCAGTTGCACTTCATGTCAGACAGATGTCGAGGGAAGATGCATCGACATGGCTATTAATTGTTGTTTGTTTGTTTATACTTGGCATTTATCGGAGAATGAAATGACGGAGGCAATTTTTTCTTCTATCCAAACATTTTAACCTTTGCTTCCCCTTTTGAGCCTTATTTATTCTTTCATACCCCTCTTTTGGAATCAGTAATGAAAATAAGAAAAAAGAGAAGAAAAATATAATGATAATAAAAACAAAAGAAAAGTCACAAAGAAAAGAAAAGAAAAAAAAAAGAAAAAGAAAAAGGGAGTTGTGAACTACGTTTGACCTGATTCCTCAAAGAAGGATACGTAGGCGCCTCACGGCTCGGTCATAGTGTAACCAAAAAATAAGAATCCCCAAGCGAGAAACTGGGGCAGAAGTTATGTTTGTAATGTTGGGAAAGAAGTTCGATTCCAAGAGTTGTAATGGTTTTTACCCATCAGAATTATTTTGAACCCTTTTTGATGCCCTCTTTTTCTTTTAGCCATAAAAAAAAAAACCCATGTTAATGTCCAAAAAAGACCTCCCGATCAGAATCCGAGGAAAGCCAAGTTAAGCAAATATAAGCAGAGAAAGTCGGCAACAAATTGATAACCTAAAGAATCCCCAGCAAAGAGTCATATCGGCACCATAAGGCGACGAGAATTGAGAGAAATGAGAGAGTCTCATCAGTGAAAACCCCTCGTAGGGCACTATGAGGCGACAAGGATATAAATGGGGCTAGCAAGATAAGATTGGCAAAAAATGGGCCGCATCCGGCGAAAGTTGGGCTTCTGCACATCCCCAGTAAAGAGTCATGTCGGTAACACTCCAATCTCCAGCTTAGAAAATAAAATGAGAAGAGTCTTATCGGTGAAAACCTTCACAGGCACCATAAGGCGACGAGAATTGAGAGAAATGAGAGAGCCTCATCAGTGAAAACCCCTCGAAGGGCACTATGAGGCGACAAGGATATAAAGGGGGCTAGCAAGATAAGATCCGCATCCGGCGAAAGTTGGGCTTCTGCACATCCCCAGCAAAGTAAGGCCGTCAGAAAAATTGATCGATATGAATAGACTGAGTTGGTTAATCCAGAAATGCATGACATGATCATTGGGATTGATTGTACCATTCGGATAAGTTCTTTATTTTTTCTTTCTCCAACATTTGTTCAGAAAGACTTTTTCTTTCATCTTTTTAAAGTCATCACTTTTTATTTTGGGTTTATAGTGTTTTTCTCCAGTAGTTTGTTTTTTAGAAGGATTTTGTTTTTCAGAGCTTACTACTAATTGCCAAATGCTGCGAAGCAAAAGGCGAACAGGACATGCCAAAGATAATGCAATGAAACGGGAAAGACATTTGTTGCAAGACCGAATGATGAGTTGGCCTAAATGTCAAGGGGGTATAGTGAAAAAGGGGTCGAGATGCGAGAGCATCCTTGGCCGATCATCGACCAAATTCCAAAAAGGTCGGACAATGTGGAGCAAGGAAAGAAGAGGAAAAATCACCCCCAACGGGAATGTGTTCACCAGCAGGGACATGATCCCCAACAGTAATATCATCCCCAATAAATAGTATCATCCCCAGCAAGTTCTGATAGTGTAATGGAACGCCAAAAAAAAAAAGAAAAAAAAAAGGGAAAGCAACCATGTTTTTTTTTCTTTCTTTTAAAACTAACAAAATCTTTCTTTGATTTGAAGCAGGGAAAAGAAATGTTACAGATGGCGGAAGAACATGCCATAAAGAAGATCATCAAACCGGGGCAGAAAATTTTCTCATCGCGAAAATTTTCTCAAAAAGACAGGCGCCCACCTGAATAACGAGAGGAATACTTTTTGTCTGTGCATTTCATATTTCAGGCACCCACCTGTATAACAAGGGAATACATATCATGTCTTTACCATCAGGCGCCCACCTGTACAACAAGGGAATACATTCCATGCCTTTACCAATAGGAGATACACTGTCTAGTTTTGCCAATAGGAGACGCACTTCCTAAGTTTTACCCATAGGAGACGCATTTCCTCCTAAGTTTAATTTTACCCATAGGAGACGCATTTCCTCCTAAGTTTAGTTTTACCTATAGGAGACGCATTTCCTCCTAAGTTTAGTTTTACCAGTCCTAAGTTGTTGTTGAAATCAGGAGCCCGCCTGAAGAGAGGAATGACGTTTATTCTAAAGTTGAAGTTGGGAGCCCGCCCAGATAACAGAGGCATACATTTCAGTCTTTACATTTCCAGTATTGAAGTTGGGAGCCCGCCCATATAACAGAGGAATACATTCAGTCTTTTCATTTCAGGTGTTGAAATTGGGAGCTCGCCCATAATAACAGAGGAATACATTCCAGTCTTTATTTTCAAGTGTTGAAGTTGGGAGCCCGCCCATAATAACAGAGGCATATATTTCAGCCTTTATATTTCCAGAGTTGAAGTTGGGAGCCCGCCCAGATAACAGAGGCATACATTCAGTCTTTATTTTCAAGTGTTGAAGTTGGGAGCCCGCCCATAATAACAGAGGCATACATTCAGTCTTTACTTTTCAAGAGTTGCAGTTGGGAGCCCGCCCATAATAACAGAGGAATACATTCAGTCTTTACTTTCAAGCGTTGAAGTTGGGAGACCGCCCAGATAACAGAGGCATAAATTCAGTCTTTCATTTCAAGTGTTGAAATTGGGAGCCCGCCTATAATAACAGAGGAATACATTCAGTCTTTATTTTCGAGCATTGAAGTTGGGAGCCCGCCCATAATAACAGAGGAATACATTCAGTCTTTACTTTCAAGCATTGAAGTTGGGAGCCCGCCCAGATAACAGAGGCATAAATTCAGTCTTTATTTTCAAGTGTTGAAGTTGGGAGCCCGCCCATAATAACAGAGGCATATATTTCAATCTTTATATTTCTAGAGTTGAAGTTGGGGGCCCGCCCAGATAACAGAGGCATACATTCAGTTTTTACTTTCAAGTGTTGAAGTTGGGAGCCCGCCCAGATAACAGAGGCATACATTCAGTTTTTACTTTCAAGTGTTCCCAGATAACAGAGGCATACATTTAGTCTTTACTTTCAAGTGTTGAAATTGGGAGCCCGCCCAGATAACAGAGGCATACATTTCCAGTCTTTATTTTCAAGCATTGAAGTTGGGAGCCCGCCCATAATAACAGAGGCATACATTCAGTCTTTATATTTCAAGCGTTGAAGTTGGGAGCCCGCCCATAATAACAGAGGCATACATTCAGTCTTTATATTTTCAAGCGTTGAAGTTGGGAGCCCGCCCAGATAACAGAGGCATACATTCAGCATTAATTTTCAAGTATTAAAGTTGGGTGCCCGCCCATACAACAGAGGCATAGGTTTCAAGATCAAGTCAGAGGACAATAAAACAGAGGGTTACAGCAGGAATACCCAACAGGAAACAATAAAGTCCCAGCACATACTCAAGAGCATGGGTCAAAAGGAAGAAAAGCATCAGAAGAAAAGCACCGGAGGAAACACAAGCCGACGAGAAAGCCAGATAACAAGAACAAATTTCAGTCTAGTCTAGCTTCTTGTTTTTATTTTAAGTACGGTGTAATAAGGAGATCGGTAAGCAGTGATAACAACATGCAACAACAGTAACATTGCAATCCCACGGTAGTCCCAGCTACCAAAATTTCCCGAACTACATTAACCTGATTCCCCTTTAGCCAGGGATATGTAGGAAACCTTTGAAGCAAAGGTTCGGTTAAATCTTTTTCAAAAAAATGCTTCACTCGGAGTACTCGGATGGGCAAAAATCGCTCGCTTTATCTTTGCATGAAAACCCTTCGTGTCTCCGGGCAAAGAGGGGCAGCTGTAAGCACGTGATTTTTGCCCTATATGAGAAATACTCCCAAAAAATGCAAAATAAAATGATTTTCCTTGGTGTGCAATTTTGAGTATTTTTGTGATATTTTTGGATAATTATTTGTATTTGTTTGTGTTTGCTTATTTGTTAAATTAATAAAAAATATAAAAATATGTCTCATTTTGCATGTAGGATTTAATTCTACAATTGTTAGTAATTAAATTAGTTTTACAAAAATTAAAAATTACAAAAATAGGCACCTTTTGCATTTTTAGCATTTAATGTCCAAATATACAATTTTATGCTTAATTATTACTTAATTGTGCGTTAATTGTTATTGGGAGTTAATTTGCGCTTTTACAACTTAATTTAGTTCTTAATAATAATTTAAGTACTTTTATAATTTAGTTTTAGAAAATAAAAGAAGAAAAGATAACAAAAATACAAATAAAAATCGGATTGGGCTACTTCTTCAATTTTCAACCCCAGGCCCAAACAATTGTCCACGACCCAGTCCACTTCACACGGGTCGACCCGGTCCGCCCCATTAACCCATTAACCCAAGACCCACTCTTCATTTTGTCCTAACACAAAACAAAACAAAACACAAACAAAAAACCCTAAAAAACCTAAAGTAAACTATCCGCCCCCCTCCCTTACTTTCATCTTCTCCAAACTCCAAAAACACCCCATCCATGGCTGCCCAAACCAGCTTCCTTCTGCTACATCCATACCCAGCTGCCTCGCGTCTTTATCTTCTTCCTCACCTCCAAATGACCTTTCCAATCACCGGAAAAAAAAAACTAGCCTCCTCCTCACGTCCGCCATTGACGAGCAACCATCGCTGCTACGTCAACCCGCCACTACTTCTGCGTCGTCAACCACGAACAACTCTAAAGCCACCGCCATTCTTCTCCACTGTTGGCACGCGTAACTCGTTTCGTCGCAAACACAAGAAAGATATGAATCTTGTGGTTTGTTCCGTCGCGCAACATTCCGTCGCACGAGCAAAGCTGGCAAGGCTGTGAGTTCTGTCATGGTGTTGCTATGAATCCTGTCAGTCATGCCAGAACTGTCCGCCGTGAGGCACCACCGGGACGGACGATTGGTTTTTTATTGCTGCAAAGAGAGCTGGTCGCTTCCATGGCCGAGCTGCTGTCGCAGTGCTGCTTCCCGTTCCACCTTCTTCTTCATTTCCGGCTGCTGCTACTTCTATTTTCGACCTCAACGTCCAGCTGCTGCCTCATCGAACAACCATGGCCAGTCTCCATCGTTGCTTCTTCTGCATTCATTTTCCTCGCAAACGAATTAACTGCTTCCGTTCATCACTTCTGCCATCGTTTGGTCGAGTTTTAGTCGAGGTCGTCAAGCGTAGTTTTGAGTTCGTCAAGTTTACAAGGAAGTTGAGTTCGTCGTTGAGTCCGGACAGATTTATTCCCATTTGAGTTTTGTCAAAACAGTTCATACATATGTCGTGTTGATCCGGTTAGTAGTTTTTGAATTTTATGTTTGTCCGTATTTTGTTTTGATATTTTCGAATCTAAAATCGGCAAATGTTTGTTTTGTTTATCGTTTGAATTAATGTTTTGTTCATGTTTCTGTGTTTTGTTGAATTAATTTTCAGATTTCAAATGGAAGTTAATTAGTTATTTTTCATGTTTATTTCATGTTTGTTTAAGTGAATATTTGTTAGTTTAATGTTTGTTAGATTCAAATTGGAATTTAATTAATTATCTCTTCAATTTGTCTCATGTGCTATGTATTTTCCAGAAAATATTAATGTTGTTTGAATCGTTAGAATCCGTCATGTTTGTTGCTAAAAATAGATTT
The DNA here is from genome assembly GCF_000393655.2 of Nicotiana sylvestris. Lineage (NCBI taxonomy): Eukaryota > Viridiplantae > Streptophyta > Magnoliopsida > Solanales > Solanaceae > Nicotiana > Nicotiana sylvestris. Next base: position 96,659,504 of record NC_091061.1, read on the forward strand.
AATTCATGTTCATCTTTGTTTGAAGTTCATGTTTAAATCCAGTGATTTAATGTGAGTTTATGTTTGTCTTTGATTTGTTAATTTAGTTTGAATCATGTGTTTTGTTGTTCGTATTGTTGTGTTCTTGCTCATACATTCATGGTCTAAATTAACCAGGATTGGTTCCCGATATGGTTAATTCATTCCATTAATTTTGAGTTGTGTTGTTCATCGTGTTCATATAATTGTTGTTGAAGATTGTTGAGAAATTGGTCATCTTGACTATATTTTGGTTGAGTTATGATTAATTGTTTGTTTAGAGCTGAGGGGGTAGTTTTGGTAAATTGCATTGCATTCGGGGGTAGAATGGTAATTGCAATAATGTCAGAGGGGTAATTTGGTAATTAAACATTATTTTGATTCTTTATGTTAAGCATGGGGAACAAATATAATGGGGTGGAGTTTTTGATGTACTTGTTTAATGTAATAGGGGACAAGACAAAACATAATGGGGAGGAATCTTGTACTTTTTTAATATAGGCATGGGGAACAAATTGTAATGGGTTGGGAATGTGTTATTTATTTAATGTAGGCATGGGGGACAATATTTAAAATAAAGAAAACATTAAGTAGTGGGACAAAGCATGCCATTGGGGGAATAATTTTGGGTTTGGGAATGAAAGACTTGTCTTGCTATATATAGAGGACTATTCTTGACATTAAAGGGAGGAACTTGAACCTTGAGAGGATTTTTTTTTGGGGAGAGAAAAAAGAAGAGAATTTTTAGAACTTGAAGATTGAGAGAAAAAGGGTGGAGAGTTGACAGATTTTTTACACTTGAGAGTTGACATACTTTTATACTTGAGAGAGTTTGTGATAGTAAAAGAGAAAGACAATTTGAACTTTCACTCGAACAATTCTGTTTGCTTTTCTTCGAGTGTTATTCAAAAGTCAGAAACTACTGCATCTCGTATCTTTTCTCTCTTCTGCTTTGACTGCGATTGTACTTTTGCACTGCTGAGTTTTCAATCTGTTACTGGGTTATTCTACTGGTTGTTACTGGTTTTGCGGTGTTGCTGAACCTGCTGTTGCCGCGTTATTACTGTTGCTGACTCCTACTTCTTTTGTTCTTGTACTGCTGTTTCCAGGTACACATTTGTACACTCTTGGCTTGAAGCGAAAAATGAAATATTAATCAGGCTCCTGTTCCTGTTGAATTCTTTTGTTTGGATCTGTGTTTGAATATTAATTTTCCTCTCTTTGTATAAAAATGTAGTCGATTAATTAATGAGTAATGAGGCTGCATATGTATGATTTCTTCATCTAATAATGCTAGTTTAAATTATTTGAAGAATAGTTAATCTGCTTTGATATTATTGTGTATCCCTCTCATGTTCTAGCATTAGTAAATAATAGAATATAAAAATGAAAGCAGTTTTTCTTTGTACAAACTCGATCGCAATTTTCCAATCGCATTAGCCGTAAACTAATAACTAATAAGTTACGTTTTCAGCATGTAAATAATTAAGAGATTTTCTTTTATTTTAGAGACGAACTTAATAGAAAATATAGTCACTATAGGTTTATCCTTTAAAATAAAAATGAGACGAGCCTCGCCAAATAAATCACAAACCGCCGGGGCCCTCAATAAAATACATAACCATTGACTAGACTTTGGATTTGGCCGTTTAATGAACCTTCACGGCCTCTTCCTAAAATAACAATACGTTAGACTCTTTAGGACGCGCCTTAATAAATCTTACCTTCTTAAACTCGGGTGCACATTTATGTGACCCAAATCCAATTCTCAACGGAGTCGAAATGTGTTTCTAATCACGGGTACATTGATTGTGACGTGGTTCGAGATGCGTGTCCATGACGTTGCAAATTCATTTTAAAAAATAAGAATGAGATGAGCCTCGCCAAATAAAATACAAATTGCGGGGCCCTCAGTAAATATTTGCTTTAAAAATTGTTTAGACTTCGGGATGGACCGTTTAGTAAAATTCCACGGTCCTACCCAAAATAAATACGCTAGTCGCTTTAGGCGCGCCTTTAATAATTTAATTTCCTTAAACTCGGGTGCACATTGATGTGACCCAAATCCAAATCTCAACGGAGTCAAAGTGTGTCGACGACCACGGGTACATTGATTGTAACGCGGTTCGAGATACATTTTCACAACGTTGCAATTCTTGATAAAAATAACAGTAAATGATAAAAGCGGTTGAAAGATAAAATTTGCACATAAGTTCATATTGTATTTAAAATCAGATAAATAAGCCAAATATAACAGTTGAGCGACCGTGCTAGAACCACGGAACTCGGGAATGCCTAACACCTTCTCCCGGGTTAACAGAATTCCTTATCCGGATTTCTGGTACGCAGACTGTAATATGGAGTCATTCTTTTCCTCGATTCAGGATTAAAATTGGTGACTTGGGACACCCTAAATCTCCCAAGTGGCGACTCTGAAATAAATAAACCAATCCCGTTTCGATTGTCCTTTAATTGGAAAAAACTTCCTCGTACCCTCTCGGGTATGTAAAAAGGAGGTGTGACACCTATGCACGACATGACATTCATACGCATATGCAAAATACCATAAGTGTTTCATGATTTACAGAGTTATCTAGACTTACAAGTTACATCATTTATTCTATATTTCTTCCATGTTTGTTATGTACTTATTTATGTGCCTTACATATTCGGTAAATTATTCGTACTGACATCCCTTTTGGCTGGGGAAGCTACGTTTCATGCCCGCAGGTCATGATAGATAGGTCGAGAGCCCTCCAAGTAGGCTATCAGCTCACTGGAAGATGTTGGTGCGCTTTATTTGCTTCGAAGTTGCTTATTTGGTTAGTATGATTTAGTCGTGTATTATTTGGTATGGTTGGACTCTGTCTCAGCATTTATGGGAATTATGTATTTTTAGAGGCTTGTATATAGATGTCATGCATGTAAAAGATTGTGTGGCCTTATCGGCCCATGTTCAGTACACGAGAAGTTATTTTGGTCTTAAAGGCCTGTACTTCATATGTATAAGTTTGTATTCCCTCATGCTTTACTCTGGTTCATTTACCTATGATAGAATGATATGAACGATACATTATGTTGGTACTAGGTTGAGTAAGGTACCGGGTGTCCGTTGCGGCCCATTGGTTTGGGTCGTGGCACTTTTATTGATCAACTTCATCGTACACTGAGGGTTATGCATGCTAGTGATACTATGGCAGTAGAGTTTGCTTCTTGTTGGTTACGGGAGTTAGCGGTTTTCTGGTATGATAGTTGGGATAGATCTAGGGATTCGAATGCTCCTCCAGCTGTGTGGAAGGAATTTTCTAAGGCCTTTCTTCATCACTAATTGCTAGTTGAGATACGACGAGCTAGAGCTGATAACTTCTTGAAACTTCGACAAGATATATGAGCGTTCAGGAGTATAGTATGCAGTTTGATTCCTTAGCAAGGTATGCTCCCCATATGGTGGACGAGATGAGTGATATGGTGCATCAGTCTATGAATTGGTTGGGACCATATTTGATCAATGAGTGCACGACAACCTCCTTGGTGGAGGGCATGGATATTTCCCATATTCAGGCTTATGCCCAGACACTAGAGGATCGTAAGCTACTAGCAAAGCACAAATAGGGAGCACGGTAGGGGCCAGCATAAGAGGGTGAGATTTGCAAGGTATTCTAGTGACTTTAGAGGTAGTTTCAGGCCCTTGTCTTCAAGGAATTCGGCGCCACCTGTAGCTAGTGCTCCTCAGTAGTTTCAGAGGCCTAGGTATGATCATTCCTTCTATTTTTGTCCAGGGCAGAATTTGCAGGCATCAGACTCGTAATATCATGGGGATACTAGTAATGCATGACCCCTATCACCCCGTTGTCATCAGTGCGGCAATGCCTACTGTGGACTGTGCCATCGAGGTTCCGATGCATGCTATTATTGCGAACAACCTGGCCATATGATGTTGGATTGTCCTAATAGAGGAGGTGGTGATACGGCTCAGCCGACTAGATCTGTGTCTGGTTCTTCCTCATCAATTTGACCTCTAGCATGGGGTTTATAAAAGTCGAAACAGGTCGTTGTAGAGGTAGAGGTGCAGTGCCGAGTTCGAGCGGTACTCAAAATCAAACCTGTGCTCTAGCAGGTCGATGTGATCTCAAGTCATCTTTGGATGTTGTCACGGGTATATTGTCTGTGTTTTCTTATGATGTATATGCGCGATTCATTCGAGATCTATATTATCATATGTTACACCCTTTGTGGCTAATAAGTTTGGTGTTGAACCTGAATTGATAAGTAAACCACTTGAGGTTTCCACTCTGATAGGAGATTCTGTGATTTCTAGAAGGGTATATAGAGGTGATAGAATATATGGGTCCACCAAACTCTTTATAGAACCATGTTCTTTATCAGGTCCAATAGTACACACACACACATCAGTAATTAAATGGCAAGAGGAATTTTATGTGAAAAATTCCCAGCTCAACGGGATTAAAAGCCACGACTTACCCTTGTAGGATATCAACTTTCCTACTGAGAAACTTTCAGATTACAACCTATGCAACCTAGAAATTAACCTCTTAATCCCTCACTCACTTGTAATACTATATTACAAGCCACTTTGCAAAAACTCTATTACAAAGACTTTACAACTTGACTAACTTTAGCCAAGACTCAAACATACTGGTTTAAGGTTTACAAATGAGTTCCTATAGAATGCTTCTAAACAAGCTAGATAGGAATAACTATTAATGAACTATTACAAAGTCACAACTTAACTAAGGACATACAATAACTCTATGTGGGAACTGGTCTGTAGTTGTTTTGTTCTTTGTTCTTGAAGCACTTCAAACTTGCTTGCTGGATGGTCACATTGATAAGCTTGTCAAAATGTTCAAGTCATTTGTTTTACCTCCTAAGCATTTATAGATACATGTGCGACATCACTTACCATGATACAAGCAAGATAGGTAAAAAGTCTTCCCTGGTAAAATGTCTGGAGGGACTAAATCTACGAAGCACTAGGAGGAGAAGGTTTAGAAGCAGAGGAAATTGTTTGGAGGAATAGATCCATACGAGCATTTGTTGACATTTCCTCATTGAGCAGTCTTTCTTTCAGGTCCTCCACTTGTTTCTTGAGCTCAGTGTTCTCCTTTTTCATACTAGCAACTTCTTCATTCTGAGAATGACTTGAACCAAGTGCCTCTTACAGTCGACTTATCTAAGTCTCAAGGATAACATTCCTTGCTTTCAATTTCCTTATCTCTGTAGTAGCACTGTTTTGAGTTTAACTGGTCCGAGAGGAACCTTGAAGTAATCGAAGACCATAGTGAGAAGGAACCCATATGGTAGCCCATAATTACCATCTTTAAAATTAGCCACTTTGTTCATGTGCTCTATTATGATCCTAGGAAGATTGATAGTAGTAAGGTCATCCATTACTTCCATGAGGAACAGGTCTGCACGAGTGGTAATGGATCGTCGCTCAGCTCGAGGAAGAAACACTTTATTTACCATTTCAAAGAGCAATTGGTAAGCCTTATTCAGAACCCGTTCCCCTTTATGAACCACTCTGTCCTTCAAGATTGCATTTCTAAAGTTTTGAGTACAAACTCCTTGACGCTAGATATCCTTCAGTGGGCACACTAAGAATAAACCCCAGCAAAGCATCGTCTAATACTATATCAACTCCATTAACCAATGCACTAATGTGACCATCCTCAACATTGTACAAGTTGGCATAAAAGCTTTAAACTTCCTCCTCATATACCCTGGCAACATCATTGGTGAACAAGTGTGTCCATTGTTGGAAATCACAGATCTCAACCAACTGTCTCATACCAGCCTCCTCCAAGACATCAGTGGCAAATGTGCACCCCAGAGTACCTTTTGACTTCTCGATCTTTCTTTCCAAGCACTCCTCGGATCATCAGCCTTGGCCTTCTTTGAGGAATCAGGTGCGTCAGTAGTATCGATCTTTCTCTTAGTAGTCTTGCGGATACCTTTCTTCTTTTTATCAGACTCCATATATTTGTCACCTGAGTCTTTATACACATTCTCAGTAGCATCCGTATCAGCAAGCCCAATCCGATGTTTCAAAGACACAGAAGATCCCCCTTTTGATTTGAGAAGATCATGCTTTTGTGAAAACTTCCTAGTCAATGTACTAGGTTCCTCTACTTCTTCTTCATCCACACTTACAACCAGAACTAACTTCTCATTTATAACTTTTCCATCTTTCACTAATTGACTCCTTCTTGATTTAGTGTGATTGTTCCTAAGATCAGACTCAAGAGCCTCCTTCTTTTGCAACCTTGTTGTGGGTCTCTTAGGAGTGGGCTCTTAACAAAAAACTACTCTACGCCTAGGAAGACTAGCGATTGGTAAGTCATTAAATTCTTCTTCACTATCCTCCTTTTGATTTTTAGACACAAGACCTGTCTCAGGCATGATTACACTTAAAGGATCAACATCTAGATAAGGAAAGGGAGCTGGGTTAGTACTGGCCTGGGGTTCCTGAGTAGGACCCGGAGTTGGATCCTCCGAAGACAGATCAGGTCGTTCAACAGGTTCCTTATCTCTAAGTTTTAAGACCATCCTCACTTCCTTATCCAAAAACCCCTTCATTGGAAATGGACAACATATTTTCGATTGCTTTCTTTTCTTGTAGATTCACGAGAAGCTCAGGAAAAATAGGAGAGTCACCTATGGGCCTGGGTTCGGGAACAATCTCTCTTGAGTCGATGACTTTATTTCCCTCAACCTGGTCTGCTTTTGACTTTTCCTCTCTAGAAAAACTTGAGATTTTTCGATTTTCTTCATTCTCAGCAATATCCGTGACATTCCTCTTTTCTAGCGAGGTAAGAGATGATCTTTGGGCAACACCTTCTGTGAGAGCTGATGCTTGGTGACTCCTGTGAAAGTAGGAACTTGAATGGGTAGGAGAGGAGATGGAGGGTGAGGGTGACTCTATACTAGGGTTTTGTTTATCAGTAGTGTGAGGAGGAGAGACTAGTGCTGGTGTTTCGACTGGCGAGGACTCGATAGTTCTAGAGATCGTTTGATCTTCAGCCATTGTGAGAAAAGGAGAAGATTTGGTGACCTCAAGAGAGAGTGAATAGGGAACATGTTTGGAAGTGTGGATATGTGAAGTGTGGTGACAGAGATAAATGTATTTATGATGACAGAGAGATTGTTTAGAAAAGGGCGGTAGACTTTAGGGAGATGGGTCGATCTTATAACTGCTGAGGCGTTTGGGTTTAAAAGATACAAAACTAAAAGCTGACATGCTGATAATGTGGCACTTGTTTGATTGTTCAAAATTGTGCATGAGAGAACATAGAAACTACTAACCTGTGTCAGGAGAACCAGGTTCCCTAACTGATCTCTTGTCTGTAAGCTTTGCCTTTTTTACCGGTGTGTACAACTTCAAATGCTTATTTGCTTTGTAATCATCAAGCGTGTCTACCTATAATGGTATATATATGAGTTAGACTTTGCCAGAAAACACCTTTTTAGCTATGTTTATTTGAACATTTCTTTTATAGACAATCATTGAGGGACCGGGTTGTAAATTGGGTTTTATCAACCCAATGCCAGTCGATTTTGCTCGAAGTGTTCTCTGCTTAGAGCCTTGGTAAATATGTCTGCAATTTGTCTCTGAGGAAATGGTGACGTACATCAATGTGCTTTGTCCTCTTATGTTGAACTGGATTTCTTTGCCATGTTGAGTGCACTGGTATTATCACATAAGAGAGGAACACTGTCTGAGAATACTCTGAAATCTTCCAATTGTTGCTTGATCCACAAAAGTTGAGCACAGCAAGAGGCAACTACTACATATTCAACTTCTACAATTGAAAGTAGCACAAAATTCTGCTTCCTTGTACCCCATGAGATTAAGCAGGAACCCAAGAAGTGTGCCATCCTAGAAGTGCTTTTCTTGTCCACTAGATATCCAGCATAATCAATATCAACATACCCAATAAGATCAAAAACTGTCTCATGAAGGATAATAGAGGACAAGGTCCTGTGTTCCTTTAAGATATCTCAGTATTCTCTTGGCAGACTTCAGCTAAGATTCATTTGGATTGGATTGGAACCTTGCACAAAGACTGCTGCTAAAAGCAATGTTTGGTCTGCTTACAGTGAGATACAATAGTGACCCTATGATCCCTCTATACATGGTCTAATTTATAGGGGAACCAGGTTCATCCATGTCTAGACGAGTAGCTGTTACAATGGGCGTGTCGATAACTTTTGAGGCTTCCATATCAAACCTTTTCAGCAGCTCCTTGATGTACTTTTGCTGACTTATCAATGTTCCCTTCTTAGATTGCTTTACTTGAAGTCCTAGGAAGAAATTCAGTTCTCCCATCGTACTCATCAAAAATTCACTCCGCATGAGTTTAACAAATTCTTCACAGAGAGAGTCAGTTGTGGCTCCAAAGATGATATCATTGACATACACTTGAACAATGAGTAGGTTCCTCCTTCGTTTCTTTAGGAAAAGAGTTTTTTCAATTTTCCCTCTTGCAAAGCCATTTTCTAGAAGGAATTTCGACAACCTTTCATATCAAGCTTTGGGATCCTATTTTAACATATACAATGCATTATCTAGTTTAAACACATGATCAGGGTGTTCTTGACACTCAAAACTAGGAGGCTTCTTGACATAGACTTCTTCTTTTAGATAGCCATTTAGAAATGTACTTTTGACATCCATTTGGAACAAATTGAACTCCATATGAGACGCAAAGGCAATCAGAGTTCTAATGGCTTCCATTCGAGCTACATGGGCGAATGTTTCATCATAATCAATCCATTCTACCTGATTATATCCTTGAACTAAGAGCCTTTTTTCTTGTTATATTTCCAAACTCGTCAAGCTTGTTTCTGAATACCCATCTGGTTCTTATAATGGTTCGATCGGCAGGTCGAGGAACTATGTGCCATACCTTGTTCCTTTTAAATTGATGTAGCTCCTCTTGCATGGCTGTAATCAAATATGTATCTTTTAGTGCTTCTTTTATATTTTTGAACTCTATTTGGGAAAGAAAAGCTGAGAAGTCAAGTGAGTTCCTTGATTTTGATCTTGTTTGAACTCCTGAGTCAAGAGGAGTGATTATGTTGTTAAGAGGATGTGAACTTTTGAACCTACAATTTGGTGCCTGAGTCTCATTGGTAGAGGAACCAGGCACATCTGACTGGGATTCTTGAGCGCTTCTTACTTCACAAAGTGAGGTTCCTTGGATTGCATCAACAACTCTATATTCAGCTTCAGTTGTTGTAATTGGGGGACCAGCTTCCTCTCCAATTGATGGAGATGTATTTGCATCTTCTTCACTACATTCCTTGACATGGCTCATTATGTCTTCCTTTCCATTTTCTATGTCAATTACTTCACCTGGCACAGATAAGGGCTTTCCATCTTTATCAACATATCTGTCCTTTTTCACTGGAGAGGTGAGCTTCATCAAAGATCACATGAATGCTTTCTTCTACACATTGAGTCCTTTTGTTGTAAACCTTGTAAGCTTTGATTTGAAATGAGTATCCGAGGAAGATTCCTTCATCACTTTTGGCATCAAACTTCACAAGAGCTTCCGTACCATTGTTATGAACAAAGCATTTACACTCAAAAGTTCTTAGATGTGCCACCTTTGGCTTCCTTCCATTCAACATTTCAAATGGAGTTTTGTTCAGAAGGTACCGGATCATGCACCTGTTTACCAAGTAGCACGCAGTATTGACATCTTCTGCCCAAAAATATTTTGCAATCCCACTGTCAATTAGTATTGTTCTTGCCATGTCTTCAAGAATTCTATTCTTCCTCTCCACAACACCATTATGTTGAGGTGTTCCTGGAGTAGAAAAATAGTGAGTGATTCCTTTTCCAGTGCAGAACTCATCGAACTTGACTTTGTCAAATTCCGTCCCATGATCAAACTTGATTTAGGCTACTTTATTGCCTATCTTCACTTGGATATTTTTGACAAAGGCAACAAACACTTCAAAAGTTTCATCCTTGGTCCTGAGGAACAAGATCCAGGTGAATGTGGAATAGTCATCAACTATTACAAATATGTACTTCTTTCCTCCTCTGCTTGGCACCCTCATAGGTCCACATAGATCCATGTGAAGGAGATCGAGTGGCCTTGTGGTGCTGACTTCCTTTTTGGGCTTGAACGAAGATCTGACTTGATTTCCTTTTACACAAGCATCACACACCTTGTGATCCTTGAAGCTTGATTTGGGCAGACCACGAACCAGGTCCTTCCTTACTAGTTTGTTTAATAGCTTGAAGCTTGTGTGACCTGACCTCATGTGCCATAGTTCAGTATCATCATCAACAGTGCTTAGGCATCTTAAACCTCCATTCTTCAATGACTCAAAATCTGCTACATAGATATTCTTGTATCTTTTTGCCACTAGCACTACCTCACCCGTAACCAGGTTTGTCACTGTACATATTTTTGACAAATATTCGACCTTGTTTCCCTTGTCACAGATTTGGGAAATGCTTAGTAAGATGTACTTCAATCCGTTCATGTAGTACACATTTTTGATTGAGTAAGAGAGAGACTTCCCAATCCTTTCAACTCCTAGAATGTATCCCTTCTTGCCATTCCCAAAGGATACATTCCCTCCTTGCAGTGCCTTTAGTAAAAGGAAATCATTCGTGCTTCCAGTCATATGCTTTGAGCAACCACTATCCATGTACCATTATAGGCTGCTTCCTTTCACTGTTCCCTGCACAAAAAGATTAGGAGTCAGCTTTAGGAACCCAAGACAATTTGGGTCCCTTGTAATAAAAAAGGGATAAATAAGGGATCTTTTTGTCCATGCAGGCATTATGCATTTTTTAGATGAGGGACCAGGTTCTCTAGTAGTAGTTACTTTTTCAGCAAAGGATTTGTTTTTCTGCTTTGACTGACATCTGGCCTTATAGTTTTCTTTAAGGTGCCCATTGTTACCGCAGTAGTTACAAAGTCAATTGTCAGGTATAGTAACGTACTTTCTATGAGGGTTGTAAGGGATCTTTTCCCTTTGAAACCTAATTTCGTGCATGTTTCCCCATTGTTGGAGTACATGGCAGTGATCACATCAGAGGACCAGGTCTATTTGAGTGATTTTTCAAGATCACTCTTTACTCTACCTAGTTCTTCCTGAAATTATTTGTTTTTCTCAAGCTCAGCACACAGACTAAACTGCAGTGACTTTAGCTCATTTTCAAGATTAATGTTTGTCTCACTTGCAACTTCCTTTCCTTTTTGATAATTTTAGCCCTATTTTCCATTGTAGGTTTCCCAATGGTGTCCTTCAAGTCCATTACTACCACTAGAAGGTCATCTCTTTCTTGTTCTACATTTTCAATCCTTTTCTTTAAGACATTTCTTTCTTACTTCAGGTTCTCAATTGACTCTCTTAGATCAACCGCAACTATTACTAGGTCATCTCTAGACTATTCTACTTCTCCTAGTTCAACTATTAAGATGTCTCTGTCATTTATATGACTATGATAAGTGTCGATTAGCACATTTTCCAAAGACATGAGTTTCTTAGAAGAATAAGATTTCAGATTTCTTTGAACATACAGAAAATTTACCTCATCATCATCGTCATCTTAATCCTCAAACTTGGCTATCAAAGCAAAAATTGAATCATACTCGGTTGATTCACTTTCTACTGCCATCATAGAGCTGTTACATGGTCCATCATCTTCTCCAGATTTTCTTGATGAATCTCCCCATGCAGCAAGAGCTTGTCTCACGACGTTGTCAGCGACGTTTTTTCAATTGAAGCGTCTGTGAGAAAGCATGTTCCTTTTGGCTACTTTGTCAGAGTTGTTCTTATATTGATCTTGCTTTAAGACAGGGCACTCCTTGATAAAATGTCCTGGCTTGCCACATTTATGATAGAGATCATAATTCTTTGGCTTGCTAGAACTTCCCTTTTTGGAATGCCTCCATTCTTGCGAACCCTCTTCTTGAATCTTCTTATGAGGTATGCCATATCACCATATTCACCACTTGACTCGTTGTTTTCTATTTTGAGGACCAGGATCTTCTCCTTCTTGGGCTCTCTTATTTCACTGTCTTTCTTCTTCTTCTTCATCTCATATGTTTCTAGATTCCCAACAAGCTCATCAATAGTTAGCTCCAGCAAGTCCTTCGCCTTTGTAATGATGTTCACTTTGCTTTCCCAAGAACTGGGTAGCACGCTTAGGATCTTTCTAACCAGCTTGTTTCTTTGAATATTTTCACCAAGGGAGTAAAGCACATTAATGATGGAGGTGAACCGGGTATGCATTTATTGGACATATTCATTATCTTGCATCCTGAAGAGCTCGTATTCAGTTGTGAGCATGTCGATTTTTGATTGATTGACCTGTATTGTTCCTTCATGAGCTGTCTGCAGGGCTTCCCAGATTTTTGGCTGACTGACATGCTGATATCCTGTTGTATTCATCCGGCCCAATACCACACACCAGAATTTTCTTTGCACGAAAGTTCTTCTCTATGGCCTTTTTATCTACATTGTTGAATTCTTTCTTTGTTTTAAGAATGGCATCTGGTGGGTCACCAAGGTTTTTGGTAGGAATAAATGGTCCATCACATATGACATCCCATTTCTCAGAATCTTCACCCATGATGAAGTCACGCATTCTAATTTTCCACCATCCAAAATAATGTCCATTGAATCTAGGTGGTCTGTAAGTAGACTGGCCTTCTTCGAAGTTTGGAGGAGCAGCCATGAGGATCCTTTCTAGGTGTTAACCTGATAGAAAGAACCTGCTCTAATACTAATTGATAGAATATATGGGTCCACCAAACTCTATAGAAACTAGGTTCTCTATCAGATCCAATAGTACACACATACACAACAGTAATTAAATGGCAAGAGGAATTTTACGTGAAAAATTCCCAGATCGACGGGACTAAAAACCACGACCTACCCTTGCAGGACTTCAACTTCGCTACTGAGCAACATTCAAATTACAATATATGTATCCTAGTAATTAACCTCTTAATCTTTTACTAACTTGTAATACTCTATTACAAGTCTCTTTGCAATAACTCTATTACAAAAACTTTACTACTTGACTAACTCTAGCCAAGACTCAAACACATTGGTTTAAGGTTTACAAATGAGTACTATAGAATGCTTCTAAACAAGCTAGATTGGAATTACAATCAAAGAACTATTACAAAGTTACAACTCAACTAAGGACATACAATAACTCTATGTAGGATTTGGTCCGTAGTTGTTTAGTTCTTTGTTCTTGAAGCACTTCAAACTTGCTTGCTGGATGGTCACGTTGATAAGCTTGTCAAAATGTTTAAGTCATTTTTTTACCTCCCTTGCATGTATATACATGTGTGACATTACTTACAATGGTTCAAGCAAGGCAGGTAAAAAAGCCTTTCCTGGAAAGTTGACTGCAGCAATATTCTGCACAGTAGCATGTGCAGGCAGCAACTTTTCAACTGGAAAGTCGACTTCATGCAGTCTCCTTGAGAACTGGTAGGGACCTGATCCCTCAGCTGTTCCTTCCAAGTCTGAGGAGTTGAATCATAATTCCACACTGAGTCCCAACCTAGAATCTCGTGAACTTGAGGTCTTGTAAATGTGTAATAGGTTTCTTATCTAGTTCTGGATAATAGGTTTGTTAGATCATCAAAACATAAAGTAAAGTACTTATAATCAAAGTACTTGCAACCTATCAAGAGTTATTTGTAATCGTCAAACCTCGGAGAATCTATTTGAGTTAGAAATGGTTGATTTCGATGTGATTATGGGAATGGACTGGGTTGGCATCATGTTATGCCAATGTTGATTATCATACGAAGATAGTTAGGTTTCAGTTTCCTAGTGAACCCATCATTGAATGGAAGGGGAACATTGACACGCCGAAAGTAGGTTTATTTCCTATCTCAAGGCAAAGAAGATGATCTCGTAAGGTTACATTGATAATCTCATTCGTGTTAGATATGCGGAGGCAAAGCCGCCTACTCTACAATTAGTTCCTATGGTCAATGAATTTCCAGATGTTTTCCTAGATGAACTCCTGAGCCTTCCTCAATAAAGGGAGATTGAGTTTAGCATTGATTTGTTGCCTGACACTCGGCCGATCTCTATCCCTCCGTACAGGATAGCCCCGATAGAGTTGCGAGAGTTGAAGGTGCAGTTGAAGGACTTGCTGGATAAGGGCTTCATTAGACCTAGCATTTCACCTTGGGGGTGCCAATCTTGTTCGTACGGAAGAAAGAAGGGTTGTTAATGATGTGTATTGATTATCGACAATTGAATAAAGTTATTATAAAGAACAGTTATCTACTTCCGAGGATTGACCACCTATTTGACCAACTCCAGGGTTCCTAGTATTTCTCCAAGATTGGCTTACGTTCATGGTATCATCAGGTGAGAGTTAAGGAGAAGCATATTCCTAAGACGGCCTTCCGAACAATATATGGTCACTTTAAGTTCTTGGTCATGTCATTCGGGCTAACAAATGCCTCAGTAGGTTTTATGGATCTTATGAATACAGTATTCAGACCATATCTTGACATGTTCATGATCGTATTCATTGATGACATTCTGGTGTATTCTCGTTCGGAGGCAAACCATGACTGCCACTTGCGGATAGTATTACATACCCTTCATGATGGTAAGTTATATGTGACTCCACAAATATGAATTCTGTCTAAACTCAATAGCATTCCTTGGCCATGTGATATTTGATGAGGTTATTAGTGTCGACACTCAGAAGATCGATGCAGTGAAGAATTGACCGAGACCTACAATGCCATCAGAAGTCCGCAACTTCATTTATAGAAGGGTTTTCCTCTATATCAGCACCATTTAATAAGTTAACACAGAAAGTTGCCAAGTTCTAGTGGTCTAATTCTTGCGAATGTAGCTTTTAGGAGCTGAAGATTGACATATACCCTAGTGCTTACTCTCCCAGAAGGAACAGAAGGTTATGTGGTATATTGTGATGCCTTGGTATAGGTTTGAGGTGCATATTGATGCAACATGGGAAGATGATTGCATATGCATCGAGACAATTCAATAAACATGAAAAGAATTACCTGACACATGATTTGGAATTGGTTGCAGTAATATATGTTTTGAAGATATGGAGGCACTACTTATATGGCATTCATGTTGACATCTACACAGATCACTAGAGTTTACGACACATCTTCAAGTAAAAGGAGTTGAATTTGAGGCACTGTAGGCGGCTTGAATTACTGAAAGGCTACGATGTTGAGATATTGTACTATCTATGTATAGCCAATGTTATGGCAGGCGCTCTCAGCTGTAAGTCAATGGGGGCCTCTACACAGATCACTAGATTTACGATACATCTTCAAGTATAAGGATTTGAATTTGAGGCACCATACATAATACGACAGAATCGTCTTTGGTAGTCGAGGTACAAGCATGACAATATGAAGACCCTACCTTATTACGATTCAGAGAGGGCATTCAACAATATAAGATTACATCTTTTGAGATCGGAGAAGATGTGGAACTAAGATACCAGGGCCGATTATGTGTACCTAATGTTGCTACGAGAGAATATTATGATTGAGATTCATCAATCCCGATATTCCATCCATTCCGGCCCGGCAAAGATGTATCATGAAATTAAGGAGTTGTATTGGCGGGATAACATGAAGAAGATATTGCAGAATTTGTAGCCTAGTGTCTTAATTATCAACAAGTAAAGATCGAGCATCAAAAACACGATGGACCGATTCAGAATATAGAAAGTCCAACCTAGAAATGGGAGGTGATCAATATGGACTTCATTATTGGATTACCTCGCTCTTATCATAAGTTTGACTCCATCTAGGTGATAGTTTATCGACGTAAAAATATGCCCATTTTTTGCCGGTTAAGACAACTTGCACAACTAAAGATTATGCGAGGCTATATATCAAGGAGATTGTTAGGCTTCATAGTGTGCCAATATCTATTATATCAGATCGAGAAGCTCAGTTTATGGCTAACTTTTGGAGGTTGTTTCACAAGTGATTAGGAACACATGTGACTCTCAGCATTGCATTCCATCCGCAGACTGACGGACAAAAACATACCATTCAGGCACTCGAAGATATGCTACGAACATGTGTTCTTGATTTCAAGAGAAATTGGGATGACTATCTGCCCCTCATAGAATTCGCCTACAATAATAGCTATCATTAGAGTATTAAATGGCCTTATACAAGGCGTTCTATGGGAGGAGATGTAGATCATCAGTTGGATGCTTCAAAGTCGGTGAAACAAAATTATATGGGCCAGATTTGATTCACCAAGCCATTGAGAAGGTGAAAGTAATACAAGAACGACTAAAGACAGCACAAAGCAAGTAAAAGTCTTATTCCAATGTCTGATATCGTGATCTAGAGTTCGAGGTTGGTGATTGAATTTTCCTGAGGTTCTCACTGATGAAGGGTATTATGCATATTTGGAAGAAGGTTAAGCTGAGTCCGCAGTATATCGGGCCGTACAAGATTCTTCGATGAATTGTACAAGTTGCTTATGGGTTAGAATTGCCATCCGAATTGGAATTTGTCCACTCGGTATTTCATGTATCTATGTTGAGAAAATGTATTATAGACCCTTCTCGGGTCATTCCTATCAAACATGTACAAGTTACGGAGGATATATCACATGAAGAAGTGCAGTGGCTATATAAGATCGACAAGTCCGCAAGCTGAGATAAAAGGATGTAGCTTCCGTCAAAGTATTATGGAGGAACAAGAATATGGAAGAAATGACATGGGAAGTGGAAGAGGATGTAAAGTCTAATACCCTTACCTATTGCAAATTGAATATAACGAGGATGCTGAGGGAACATAGGACCCAATAGAAGCTAAAATGGCTCTACGAGGTAAACAATAGCTTGAGAATACTCTTCCTTTATATAAAATGCTGGTATGCAGTTAATGTACATATCTCTAATGCTTTAAATAACCTTGTGAGGCCGTAGGTTCAGTTTAATTGCTGGCAAGTTTGGCTATTGTCCATTTTAGAGGGGAAACTCGGCTGGAAATTTTCGTCGGAATCCATGATGAGTTACACTGCCCATAAATCCTTACATTCGAGGACGAATGTTTATGGGGGTGGGGGAGGGTGTTACAACCCATATTCACGTATCATAAGTTTTTAATTCGAGCGAGTTATGAAGCAATAGTGGACAAAAATTATCGCAAGTTACATTCATAATTTTACTATAATTTTATGTCTAATGTTACCAAGATTTTCTCTCAATGTACTTGGAGTTACAGGGTGATCCACCCCCCAAATTGAATTTTTACAAGTCTAGTTTCCAACGCATTAAACCATTCTTCATTATGACTTTAGAGTAGAGAGATATTTATATTTTTGCGAGAATGCGCAAGCAGCTCCCTATGGGACCCACTTAGGCGGTTGAGATATCTTGATATATATATATATATATATGTGTGTGTGTGTGTGTGACACCTAAATCCCGATTTAACTCATTCTTTTTCATTATCTTCAAACCTTAGAAACCTAATAACTTTCTCTCAAAGTTATATCATGATCCAAGATCCAAACAACGGGCAAACAACACAAATCAAGTGTCGGAAATCCCGTGGCACTAGCGAATTTCTTGTTCTTCTTGTGGTTGATGATTTTGGTGTGGTTCCAGCTCATAAGGGGGTTGTTTAAATTGGTTCAATTTATGTAAAATACTCTCTCCTAAGGTTTTCATATCAACCCTAAGTAATTTCAAGTGTTCCAAATTAATTACTACTTTCGCTTCCTTGTTCTTGTGGCTGCATTGAAGGATATTTCGTGGTGAAGTAAGCTCAAATTTGAGTTGTTCTATTTGTATAAAGGTATGGACCTATTATTATACATGTATTTAATCTTCTTCAAGTTGCAACTAAGTCGTTGATGCTAGAACTTGTGAGATATCTATCAAAAGACTCGTTATTAATGTTGTTGATTGGTGGACTGTATTGGGAGGCTTAACATAATTATTATTGATGTTATTTAGTGATTGTTGTAACTTATGGGAAGTCATATAAATAGGGGAGGTCTGTCAATTTTATCATAAAATAGGTTGCGGTCGATATATAATAGTTACGACGCTTAAACGATAACGATAATATCAGTTCTCTTATTGTAAACTAAAGAGTCGTGACATTTGTATAGCTTGAGGTTGGGCATTATATACAAAGTATGTGAGGCTATCTATTTTTTTTCTTTTGCACGAATCTGATTGTACATAATGTAATGAATGAGCTTCCAAAGATACTCCACTTTTAGAAGCTAGCAGTATTCACATTATTTCCATTCTTATGGAAAGATTGGTGTTGACATTGCTTCTCTTTTTCTTATGTATCAAATATTGTTGGTATTTCCTAATTTCTATATGATTCATGATGACAAATTAGTTCTAATAACATATACATAGGTTATCGGCATTACGTCACTCCGAAAGGTTTAGAGCGTCATTTCATATGGCCGTGTACGATTCTATCGAGCCTAATGATAGCCAAGTACGTTTTTACCGAGCCTATCACGGTTGGGTACGATTGATGATGATTATGCCCATAGAAGCATGTGTGTTTTAAAGGTATATATATATGCATTTCATGTCAGTTGCCCTCAGAGGCACTCAGATGTTATATGTTGTATATTCTTTATCCCTCTTTATATTGTTGTTCTTATTTATACTTCTGGCCTTATATACTTAGTAATTTATTCATATTGACTTTTCTTTTATTTGTGGACGCTCCATGTCATGCTACGGGCCCTGATAAATAGATAGACGAAGCTCCCTCACCAAAGTAGGCTATTCAATTCAGCAGTTATTGGCGAGATCCCTTTTCCGGACTTGCCATGGTCTTGGTATGTATTTTTGTTAAAGATATTATGGGTATGTCGGGGCCCTGTTCCGTCAATGTTACAACGCTTATGTTCCTTTAGAGGCTCATAGAGAGGTTTCGTCTCATGTATAGTATTGGATAGCCTTGTCGGCTGGTTTTTGTTGTATAGTCTATCATGGCAGCCTTTTTGGCTCGTACCTTATATATAGCTTCATGACAACCTTGTTGGCCCATGTTATATATGTTCATAGCATTATTCGTCATTGTTGATTGTTTATGATTTATGTTGATCTCTTCGACCCTTATAGATAATAAGAAAGGTTAGATAAATGTACATTGGTGCTTGGCAGGTATTGTGCGGGTTCCAGTCATGGCCCTCCAGTTTGGGTCGTGCAAATCCCTCTCTCTCTTGATCCCAGAAGGATTTGAATACTTGGTTGCTCATCATCATCCATCACTGTCTGAAAGACATCCGATAATCTCAACTTTATCGGGCTGTCTTTACCTCATTTATTATTTGAAAGTCATTTATTACTATTTATTGCTCTTCTTTACATTTTCTATTCATTACAGCTTCATTATTGTCCTACAACTATTTTCTTCAATAATATATAGTAAATACGAGCCTCAAAGTGCTATATCTATCATTGAATATTAATGTTGACTATGATTAATTTAAAATTATAATAAATCTAATTATATAAAACCAAGTTTTTTTATTGGGTCATACACCAGCCAGTCACTCTCAATCTCTTATTTTTTTCTCGGAATACTATATGTGTTTTTTTGGGTTCTGATTATTTTAGCTTCGTACTACTAAAGTCTATTAAAGGATAAAGGATCCTATCCATTCCAAATAATCCGAGATTGTTTCTTGAAAACACATGAGGTAATTTGATAAGCAAGTTTGATTGAAAATTGTTCTATTTGGCTTACGTTTAATCATGTCGAAACAGTTGCTGATTCTAACAGTCTCGTATATTTTCAAGTTTATCGACTTCGACTGCTTGCCTTTGGTTCACAACTTCTTATCAAGAATAGATGAAACCTGGAAGTAATTTTTTAACTCTAACTTCCTAGACAACGCTCTGAAGGATCCATTTAACAATTACAAGATGTTAAGAAATGGATCTTGGTTTAACTCACCTAGAAAGTTAGCTCATGAAGTATAACTGTCTAAAATAACATTAAGAGGACAATCCATTCCCTCTATTAATGAGGGATAATCTGACACCTCCTTACTCCCAAGTCTGGACCTAATATTGGTTATATAACTAAAAATTGAGATAAGCTTGCTTCAAATACAATTTTTAGAAAAATTGGACTTTGAGGTTAGAACCTAGCCTGACGCTAAAAGCTAACTCATAATATGAGAGTTGTCAAGATCATATAAATAGACGATAACTTATTTCCTTGAGACAAGTTAATAATTTTTTAAGAGCAAAACACCCCGCGATAAAATCAACTCC
This sequence comes from Nicotiana sylvestris, assembly GCF_000393655.2. Lineage (NCBI taxonomy): Eukaryota > Viridiplantae > Streptophyta > Magnoliopsida > Solanales > Solanaceae > Nicotiana > Nicotiana sylvestris. The sequence goes on from NC_091061.1 coordinate 96,679,839, forward strand.
CTTATTGGTATAGTAACGTACCTAATTATATCTTCCTCTGGACGCCTTCGGCATCAACATAAACAATTGGATGGATTCATCAAAATTTGCACGTTCATATTATTAACACCTTAAAGTAAATAAAACTGAAGCATAATTATATGAGTTAAACGCAAAATCAATATTGAGTTTAAGTTTTATGTACTGAACTTAAAAAATATTCACACATTCAAGTTTTTTATTAGATAATAACAGATAATTTTTTATAAATATTAAATGATAATCTAATAAATATTGTAAGTAATCCGATGTACTACATATTAACAATCATATTTGTGAGTGTATGTACCTTACACGTGAATGCGTGTCAATCTGTGTGTATATACATACTCGTAAGATTGTCTCACACCCTCATACATTATTGTCACATGGCAAGGCAGCAAGATTATTTGTGCAAAGTCAAGTTAATTCTACTATCATAGAGCAATAAAATGATTGGCCAACGATCTCACCACAATAGAGAATCCAACAGCTCCCATTTCTCAATACGCTAAAGAGCCATTGCTTGGCACCCAATACTGGAGTCCGGAACCAAAATGTGGTTCTTTTGGACAAACAACACCTTAATAGGTGTTAAAAAAAGATGACATTTTTATATATAGCGCCCAAATACTGGGCGCTATACATTAATGTTAACTGTGTCGTTAATGTATAGTGCCCAGTATTTGGGCGCTATATATAAAAAACTGACAGTAACAAGTATAGCACCGAAATACTGGACGCTATACATAAAACTTTATGTATAGCGTCCAGTATTTGGGAGCTATACACCTTTTTCCTGGCCCCACCAATAATTCCTGACTTCAATAATTCAAAAGCGTATAGTGCCCACTTTTTGGGCGCTATATAAAAAAAAAAAAAAAAAATCCGGCTAGCCATTTCCTATATAAAGAGGTTAGGATTGTATAGAAATTCATTCAAAAGGTGTATAGCGTAGAAATTTCTCGGCTAGCCATTTCCATACTCTTGTTGAAACATTTATTGTTGTTAAATTCTCCAGCATTTTTTTATTATGTCCGAAGAGCGTAGAATAAGAGTTTCATTATATTCGGGGGGGGGGGTGAGGTTATGATGGAGAATAACTCTGTGGGCTATAATTTACCTGCTCAGTGTCATGTTAAATTGCCACTTACAATGGAGTACGATAAATTGATATCGTTGTTATGCAAAAAAATGAGTGTGAGGAAACGTTTAGTGATACTTAAAGTTACCGGAAAATATCCGTATCCCGTCACTTCGTAAGAGGTTGCTTTTTACTCGGAGTTTAACATCGACAATGATGAAACTTTGAGTGATTTTCTGAGGACTTTGGATGAATGCCAATAGTTTCTTGTGTAATCACAATGTTGGAGATGTACGTGGAGGTCGAAGACGTTCCAAAAAACGAGGTTGTGCGTAGTAGAGATAACCCCCAGTCATCGAGTGATTATTTTGGAGCAGTTTTTGCCGGACAGGTTCCAGATAAAAGAGTTTTGCTTGATTTAAACTTATCACCACTGGCTAATGAGCAGGGATAAAATAATTTATACCCTGCTTTCCATAATTCACAAGACGAGTGGTAAACTTCAATTTTCATTTGTGTTAATTATGTATATTTTTGGTGTATTAAATTTGTATTAACGCTCATATATTTAATAGGGGGTATCGGCTGGATATGAATTTTACAAGTGGCCCATCCGGTAGTCATCACCTAATTGAAAACGTCCATCATGGAATTTCATCACATTACGACTTGGTAGTGAAGTGATATAGCCATATGGAAAGCATTTATTAATTCAGTAGCTTATATTTTTGTTGGTTGTGCAGTGAAAACGAGCAAGTTGAACCACCCGTACTCACAGTTGAAACGACGTATTACATCGGGATCTGGCAGATGCACAGAGTTAGGAACAGAACAGTGATTACGATAACAATGCCGATGAATCCGGAGATGAGACACTCATTCCTCGTAAGGATGGTGATGTGCAGGATGAGGAGGAATGTGACGACCCAAAGGGTCATCACCTGTTTTCTTACCCATTATGTGCTTCCAAGGAATTGAAAACCTCATTTAGAGTCGCTTCGATTTGTGTACGCAGTCTGGGCGTGTAGCTGGAAAGCTTAAATATGAAATTCTGTGAAGAATATTAAGTCTTGACTTTAAAATGAATAAATATAACTTCGGTCTGGGATAAACGGACCCCGACCCGTGATTTGACGGTACCTCAGGGTCCGTAAGAAAATATGGGACTTGGGCGTATGCCCGGTATCGGAATCCGAGGTCCCTAGCCCGAGAAATAAATTTTTAAGTGAAATTGTTTTAAAAAATTGTTTAAGGAAATTTAAAGTGAAAACTAATTAGAAAGCAATGATATTGGGCCCATATTTTGGTTACGGCGTCCGGTACAGGTCTTATATATGACTTGAGTCATTCCTGTGAAATTTGGTTAAAAATGGACGTCGTTTGACGTGATCCAGACCTTAATTGAGAAATTTGATGTTTAAAAGAGTTTTGAGAAATTTTATTGATCTCGAGGTTTATTTCGATGCTCGTAATGTTATTTTTGTAATTTGATTACACAAATATGTCCGTAGGATGTTTTTGAGGTTGTGTGTATACTTGGGTTGGAGTTTCGAGGGCTGGGTGAGTTTCGAGTAGGTTCCGGAATGCCTTAGGCTTAGAAAGTCAGGTGCTGCAGGTTCAGGAAGCCACAGTCTCTGAACACTCTAGTGCGGTCCACGAGAAATCGCGTGAGACCGCGGAGGGGCCAGCGCAGCCGCGGTCGCCTTTGTACGGTCCGTGGTGGAAGTTGTGCTGCCGCAGTCGCCTTTGTGCGATCCACACAGGGTGCTCAACTGCAGGTCTTCAGGGAGGGGCCAGCGCGGCCGCGGTCGCCTTTGTGCGGTCCGCGCTGGAGGCTGTGCGGCCGCGGTCCATTTGATGCGGTCCGCACTGGGGGTCTGAGAGGGGTATAAATAAACGGAAATTTCAGTTATTTTTCACTTTTCAAAACCCCAAAACATAAGAGGCTATTTTTCAAACAACCTTTCTTCTCCAAAATGTTAGTAAGTGATTTCTAACTCATTTTCTTCACTCCTTAACATCTTTTAACATGATTTCAACTTCAAATCAAAGATTTTCATGGGGGAAATTGGCTGTTTTGGGTAGAACCTAGGTTTTCTAAAATTGGGGATTTGGACCTCAATTTGAGATCCGATTTCAAACAAACTATATATTTGGATTCGTGGGGAATGGGTAACCGGGTTTTTGTCCGAACCTCGAGTTTCGACCACATGGGCCCGGGGGGTGATTTCTGACTTTTGGGTAAAATTTTAGAAAACTCATTTTCATGCATTAAGGTTGATTCATTTAGCACTTATTAATGTAATTAAGTAACTTGTGACTAGATTCGAGCGAATTGGTGGTGGAATCAAGGGGTAAAGCTATAGTTGAGACTTGAGTGGTGATCAAGGCATCGAGGTAAGTGTTTGGTCTAACCCTAGCTTGAGGGATTATGAGTTGAGTCATACTTGCTACTTCTTCTTGTTGAGTACGACGTATAGCCATGGTGATGAGTATCTATACGTTGGTGTCAAGCATGACCATGAGTCTTAAATTGAAAGTTGTTGTATTCTTAAATGACACTTGGGTGCTTTACTTAATGATCTTCGATGATTGAGCATTTTCAATAATTAAACTGATTACAAGTTGAGTTGAGATTGCTTGTAGCTGATTCTCCCTTGCCGGAATGTCTAATTCAATATTGTTGTTCCCTTGCCGGAAAAATTATAACATTGTTATGTTCCCTTGCAGGGAAGTTATTATATTATTTATTTTCCCTTGTTGTGATTTCTTGTGATTGTGTGATGAAATGTAAAAGATAGCGGATGGTATGCCTACCACAAGATATAATAAAATGGAAGCGGGTGGTACGCCTACCATGAGATATAATAAAATGGCAGCGGTTGATACGCCTACCACAAGATATAATGAAAAGGGAGAGGGTGGTACGCCTACCACGAGATATAATGAAATGGGAGCGGGTGGTACGCCTATCACAAGATATACTGAAATGGGAGCGGGTGGTATGTCTACCACAAGATATGAGAAATGGGATCGGGTTGCACGCCTGCAACAAGATGAAACTGAAAGTGAAAGTTGCCTTATTCCTCTTTATCCGTGTTATAAGTTAAATTGTATGTTTCCTTACTATTCTTTGGTATTCTGTTTTATCTGCTACCCCCGAAGCATGTTTCCCCTTTCCCAACTTTGATTGCTTATTACCTGTTAACTTTTCCGCCATATAGTATATAACTGCACAGGTTTATCTGGAGTCTGATCCTAGCCTTGTCACTACCTCGCCGGGGTTAGGCCAGACACTTACGAGCACATGGGGTTAGTTGTGCTGATACTACACTCTGTGCTCTTTTGCACAGATAAGGTCTTGGACAGCAACAGTAGCGCAGGAGCCAGCTTTCAGTCCAGTGAGATACCGAGGTACCCTTGCAAGCGTCCGCAGGCCAAGCATCTCCTCTATCTTTATTTCAGTCTTTTATCTCATGTATTCGAGACAAACAGTTTATATTTTTCTTTCAAACGGTTGTATTTAGTACTCTTATAAGTTCTTGAGTAATGTGACACCAGTTCTTGGGTAGAGGCATATGTTGATTTCCGTATTATTGTTCAGTTTCTTGAATTTAATTCTTCCGTGCATTTATTAAATTCCGCTGTTTTCATGCTATCACTGATAATCATTAAAAGAAGTGATTTGTTATTGAAGTAAGCTGTTAAGGATTGGCTTGCCTAGCTCACATTAGTAGGTACCATCACGACTCCCGAGGGTGGGAAATTCGGGTCGTGACAAGGAAGGACCTGATTTGAAGAGAGACCCCCCTAGACGAAGAGTGTATGAGTCCGAAATGCCATTTCATTCAAGGGATATTCCTTTCATTGATAACTTGCCAACCGTGCCAGATGCGGAAGCTCTCACAAGGGATTTTGATGAAATCTGGACAGCAATGTGGGATGAGTCTAGACCAACGGTGCTTGCAAAGGGGATGTTTTTTCCTGATAAAGCGCGCGTAAGCAGGGCTTGTAAAATGCACAACGTAAAACAGTGTCATGAGATGCAGGTATGGGAGTCAAGTCCGATGGTATACAAGGCTGTTTGCCGCGGGTGGTTTTGGCCATGTAATTGGATGTTGCGTGCAACCAAGAAGAAGACAGGTATGTGGAAAGTGGGTAAATACATTCCCACCCACACATACGAAAGAGACACATCCAACAGAAATCACTTCAACTTGGATATTGACTTGATTTCTCTTGTACTTATTCTGCACCTTGAAGCGTCCATAAGGAATATAATCAAATAGTTCATTACATCAGTCCACCAGGAATATGGCCATACCATTACGAAAAGAAAGGCATGTCTCGGGCGTAAACGAGTGTTTGAAATTGTCTACAGTAATTGGGATAAGTCATTTGCATCTCTACCAAAGTACATGGCCGCATTGCAGCACTTTAACCCTGGGACAGTTGTTGAATGGAATCTTGAGCGGAGTCCGGAAACACCAGAATACATATTCAATTACGTGTTCTGGGCATTTAAGCCAGCAATTGATGGTTGTTCGCATTACCGGCCCGTAATATCCATAGACGGAACTCATGTCTATGGAAAGTACGATATCAAGCTATTGATAGACGTGGCAGTGGATGCTAATAGACAGATATTTCTTATAGCTTTTGCTGTTTGTGCCAATGAAAGCACAGAGACATGGACGCTGTTTTTGAACCACCTGAAAGAGCACGTTGTCAAACAGCGTTCAGGTATTTGTCTAATATCTGATCGGCACAGTGGTATATTAAGTTCTGTGGAGAACTTGCCTGCATGGCAAGAACCTTATGCATACCACCGTTATTGTGTGAGGCACTTTAAGGCCAATTTCCATAAGGCACATCCCAACAAGGATCTACATGATTTGATATGGATGGCAGCAACAGACCACCAACGGCATAAATTCCGGAGGCATATGGATTCTATCAGGAAAGAAGACGATGCAGCCTATTGTCGGTTAATGCAACATCACCCAAAAAAAGTGGACTTTGCATGCGGATGGTGGCAGACGATGGGGAATTCTTACTACAAATGTGTCAGAGTCCTTCAACGGGTTATTGAAGTCGGCAAGAGGATTGCCTATCATGGCCATGGTGCTTATGTCGTTCAAGCAGATAGCGGAGAGGTTTGTTGAAAGGTCTGCAGCTTCAATGTCATTGATGGAAAAGGGTGTTGAATTTATGCTAGTCCCAATGCAGAGATTTGAGAAATACAGACAGCGAGCACATTGGCATTCATTTTTGCAGTATGGTAATGAAAGAGAGATTTTTGAAGTTCGCACCGCTATCCATAATAATCGGGATAATAATGTACATACTATAAATGAATCAGCAAAGTTATGCTTCTGTGGGAAATGGTCTATCTACCACATGTCTTGCTCACATGCTGTCACACCTCCTTTTTACTATACCCCGAAAGGGATATAGGGAGTTTTTCCAACTTAAAGTCACAATCGAAACAAGATTGATTATTGAATTCAGAGTCACCACTCGGGATAATTTATGGTGTCCAAAGTCACCAGTTTAAATCCCGAATCGAGGAAAACATTGACTCTGTTATACAGTCTGCGAACAGAGAAATCCGGGTAAGGAATTCTGTTAATCCGAGAGAAGGTATTAGGCATTCCCAAGTTCCGTGGTTCTAGCACGGTCGCTTTGACCATACTTGGCTTATTAAAATTATTTAATTACTCATTTTGGAACCTATGTGCATTTACCCTTTACCGCCTCTAATTAAGACAATTATTTTGAAATGGGTTACGCATACATGTACCCATTTGTTTGGCGTGCCAAAAATCATATCATGCAAACGTGTCCACAATTAATAACACTTTATTATTATTAAGGAAAATTTAGCTGAAGTTGCGCGAACGCATACTCCGAATTAGTTTTTAGGATCATAATCATGTCACGCGAACATGTCCACAACCATGATAGTATGTTAAACGTGCCTAAAGCAAACTACGATCATTTGTTATTCTTTATCTAAATCATGAAATTAATACGAGGGCCATGCAATTGTCATTTTTGTTTGGCACGGCGCACCTCGATACAATTAAAAGAGCTACACTTAATTACGTCTAAGAGATATTTCTACTTACAAATGATAGAAAAAAATTAAGGTATAACCATTTGCGGTACATGCTTGGGATTCTTGATTACCTAAGACCAATTAGTTTGAGCTTCTAGTCAAAGAAGTTGTTGAAGAGGAAAGGTAGGCTCAAAATGAACCGAGAAATGTGGCCAGGCAGGTTGTTGTCCAATTCCAAGTGGGTCGCAGGTCTAGGACCAAACTTGAAGCGTTCATACGAACCCAACATTCGTATAGACCTCAGGAATAACATCAGAGTTAAGAACCAACCCATTTCTTTTATTAGTCACATATTATTGATTATTAGCAATATGGCAGATGTTTAACACTATGCAAAACAACAAATTAGAAAAATTGAACTCAACTAGTAGCAGAAATTCCATCAAGGCTAACATCTGGACAATTAAAATAGCTGTTGTAGGGCTCTTTAAATAATAATCTCACCAGAATAGATTCGAACCAAACAATCGCACTTATGTAAAGCTAAAATTTGAGATAAACCCCAACTAGCTACCATGAAAACCAGCTTATGGCCTGCACTAAGCAATTACCATACGTGCCACATGACTTCATTAAAATTTCAAATCAACTTCCTCATACACCTCAATTACATCAGAAAAGACTATAACCCCTAATTCCAAAACTTAAATTGTATGATGATTCATCAAGAACAGAGGTTACTAATACATGGTCAACAGAAAAAACTCAAACCCATGAAGGCTAAACAGCTAAACTATAACTTGTTCGGTATTACAAAACCAAGATTAAACTAAAACAAAGGTGAAAAGACATATCCAAATGGAATTAGCCGATTACAGGTTTCGATTACATCCTATTTATTGATAAATATACTAGTCGGAATCTTCCTAAAATTAAGTAGTACAGGCTGTGCACGAAATTGAGAGAAAGAGAAATAAAGCTTCAATAACAAACAAAATCAAATTTTATCACATTTTCATATTCAAACTTCAAGCTACACTCAAGTGATGTGCATAGTGCTGAAAAATACCTGGAGATTGAAAGGGAACAAAAAAATAATGAATCAGTGGTTGAGCAGCAATGAAATATTATCAAAACTCAGTCCCAACAAAACCAACTCAAACCCAAAAAATGATACACAACAATCAACAAAAACAAATTGACCAGAACTTAAACCAAACTCTTAAACTATCCAAATCAAACCCTTTCAGCCCCAGATATATCAGATATTATTTCAAGAATTCGACACTTGAGAAGTCACCAAAAAGCTCAATGAAACAGTAACTTTCAGTGAAATTCTTTACCGTCCTTGTTTACGGAATTCTCCACCCTTTTTTGTTTGAAAGGCAAGAAAACATGCCTTTATAGGCTAGGAAGTAGGGCATCTTAAAGAAAATCAAGTTTGCACTTTGCACCTTCTGAAATTTTCATTTTAGCCTAGGTGCCCTTAGTTTAATCTTCAGAAGTCAAAATATCCCCCACCCCAGCTTCCTAGAAGCTTCCCTAGGTTGTTACGAAATATTCCCTATGCCAATTTTCCAAGCTACCCCTTAGACCCTCTAAAAATTACTTCAGATTACCAAATGGGTCAATTCAACCCAATGACTTAAACCCAGACTAGATGGGTTGTTCTTGCGCAAATGGGTCATATCCAACCGGTAACCTAAACAACACAACTAGTGAAATGTAAGCCCATGCTGAGATGGTTTAAATGGTTAAAAATCTACACTAATTGATTTAGTAACTTGAAATAACCAACTGATGAGCCTAGAAATAGATTACTGCTTAATTAACAAAGAAAGAATTAACTAAGTTGTCAAACCAAACTAATTAACCAATCAAGACGGGACTCTCAATTAGCCATGCATCTAATCAAAACTTAAGAAAGAAACCAGAAGAAGAGAAGGAACAGAAAGAAAACAATGAAGGGAAAACAAAATAAAAGAAGATTAATTACAAACAAAAAGAAATACCTTCTACAATTCGGACTAAGAAAACAAACAACCCAAATCTTCAACTCCTTGGATTCCTGGTCCAATCTGATATTATTCGCATGTTCTCACAGAGAATAAGTGAATAAAACCATTTTGGACCAACATCGTCCGCAGAATCTCGATTTTGACTCTTAGGGCTCAACTTGTGATTTAATATTCGAAGAGCCTTGTTAGGATTCGAGGGTAGTGGGTTGGGTATCTGGGATGAGGAGGTTATGGTGGTCACTTGGTGTTGATTTGGTGGGAAAAGGAGTCGGTGCCGCCACCTCTAGGCGGTGGAAACTAGGGCGGCGATTTAGGGTTTCGTGGGGGTTCACTGAGAGGTAAAAGGTTGAGAAAGACGAGACCGGGGGGGGGGGGGGGGTACAGGGCATTTGGATAGTTTTATACCAAACGATCCTCGGTTAAGAACCATTGGATCATTTAACCTAGATGGCTAGGATTTATTTCAACGAAACGGTGTCGTTTGGACCGTTTGGTGAGGGGACCGGTTTTTGGAGCGGGTATGGGCCTGGGTTGGCGGGTATAACCAGGTACAGGGATGTTTGGTTTGGGGTTGGGGACTTAGAATTAAAGAAGGCCCAAAAAATCTGATTCAACTCTTTTCCCTTTAAAATTATTTCCTAGTTCTCTCTTTTTAAAAAAAAATTAAAATAAAAACATAAACTAAATCTTAAGTCAAATTAATTCTACCATATTGAATTAATTAACTCTAGATAATAATTACCACAATTAATTAAAAACCAAATTAAAGGAAAAACAACCAAAATTCAAAAACTAAATTGAAAAGTTCATAAATAAGTAATTTTTGTGATTTTTTTTAGTTTTTATGAAACGACTAATTTACTAATTAATCTAAAAAAAATGTAAAATTAAATCCTACATGTAAATGCAGCATATTTTTGTATTTTTCATGGATTAAACAAGATTAACATGCGCAGACAAATGCAAACAATTAATGAAAAAATGCTACAAAATTGAAAATAATGGGAAAAATTTATTTTTCTTGAATTTATAGGAGTAATTCATATAGGGCAAAAATCACTTGCTCACAGCTGTCCCTCTTTGCTCGAAAACACGGAGAGATTTCGTGCAAAGATAAAGTGAGCGGATACGAGCGATTTTTGCCCGTTTGAATACTCCGTGGGAAGCATTTTTGAAAGATTTGACTGCACCCTACTTTTGAGGTTGCCTACATATCCTCGGCTAAAAGAAATCAGGTCAGTGTAGTTCGGGAATGTCTGGTAGCTGGGACTACCATGAAGCTGTGATTTCACTGTTGCTGCTGCTACTGCTTACTGAACCCCCCTTATTACACCATGTCAAAAACAAAAGAAGCTAGACTAGACTATGATCTACGAGTTTACAAGAGATCCTATCTATAACTTCAAACTTGCTTCTTGTGGTTCTTGTTGCCTTGTTGACTTGTATTCTCCCGGTGAAATCCCCTTGTTGCCGCCTTGAATTGTAATCCGAGATGTTTTCCTTTTCTCTAAGTGGACACCTGCTTGCTAAAACTTGAATGTATTCCCTTGTTCTCCAGGTGGGCTCCTGATTGCTGAATTTGAAATGTATTCCCTTGTTCTCCAGGTGGGCGCCTGATTGCTGAACTTGGATGTATTCCCATGTTCTCCAGGTGGGCGCCTGATTTCAAAAAAATAGACAAAAACAAAGAAAACTTCTGCCCCATTTTGGCGTGTTACCAAATATCAGTAAGAACTTGAAAGCTGAAACTTGAACTATACTCCCTTGTTCTCCAAGTGGGCACCTGATTGCTGAACTTGAAATGTATTCCTTTGTTCTCCAGGTGGGCACCTGATTGCTGAAACTTGAAATGTATTCCCTTGTTCTCCAGGTAGGCGCCTGATTGCTGAACTTGAATTGTATTCCCTTGTTCTCCAGGTGGGTGCCTGATTGCTGAAATTGAAATGTATTCCATTGTTCTCCAGGTGGGCGCCTGATTGCTGAATTTGAAATGTATTCCCTTGTTCTCCAGGTGGGCGCCTGATTGCTGGACTTGAAAATGTATTCCCTTGTTCTCCAGGTGGGCGCCTGATTTCCACAAAATAGACAAAGACAAAGAAAACTTCTGCCCCAATTTGGTGCTAGGCGCATATGTGTGCGTTAATTGAATCATGTTACCAAATATCTCTATGAATTTGAAAGCTAAATCCCATTATCCAGGAGGGTCCTGAAAACTTAATATTAAGCGTTGGTTTTAAAATGTAAATTATATCTTCCAAAATGTGTGACTTCCGCTAAATTTTGTTATGTGAGAAGGTCTTAAAACTACACCTCATTATCCATGAGGGTCCTGAAAATCAAACATCAAATCTTATCTTAAGAGTGACAACTTTTACGGTTGAATTATACTACCCTACGACAGAACTTACACTAAATGTTGTTATCTAATTGAAATCTTAAAACTAAGTCCCATTATTCAAGAGGGTCCTGAAAACTCCTAATTGAGTCTTATCTTGAACATGCACACTTCTAAGGCAACTCATATTCCTTTGGGATACACTTATGCTAGATTATGCTATGTCTGAATTTTACACTAGGTCCCATTTTCCAGGAGGGTCCCAAACACTTTTAAATTAAACCCCATTATCTAGGCGGGCCCTGAAAATCAAAAGTCATAACTGTCTGGTGCTTGGCTTTCCCCTACGAAGGATTTATCTGGAACAAAAGAAATATTCTGCCACTATTTCAATCAAAGAGAAATCTTGTCAGTTTAAATGTGGTGGTTAGTTGATGACAATCTTTACGGAAGGTCTCTCTGCTGTCGTGCTTTGTTTTGATTGGCTCCCTCTGAACTGGCTAAGAACCGCTTGACTTCCCGGCTGACTTTCAAACCCCCAAGACATTGGATGACCCGAGTGCTCTATACCCAAACTGTTGTATTACATCTTTGACCCATCTGTTTGACCCTCTGCATTTCCCACGAAATTACTAAACCGTTTCACCGATGGAACTTCCACTTGACCTTTTATACCCCATTTCACATCATACTACCTCTAGCAATGCCTTGTCTGCCCTTGTGCCATGTGCAACTTTGGAAGTTGGTAGTAAGCTTTGAAATTCCTTCTTATTTGCTTAAACATAACTGATATTGGTAACATCTTAGAGAAATAAACCCAAAAGAAATGAAATGCAATGACTTTCAGAGTTAAGGATAAGCAAAATCCAAAGCGGGAAGACTTTCTGAAGGGAAAAAAGAAAAGGGACTTATCTGAGTGGAGCAGCTGGCACCAATGATAATAATATGCATTTCGGATTAATCGGCCCAATCTGTCCAACCAATCAACTTTCAGTTGCCATACTTGTTGCCCCAAAATTTCCATAACCTGATTTCTTCACCAAAACCTTGACCTTATTCGGCCTGCGGTGCCCTGAAGGGTTTTCACCAACAAGCCTCTATCATTTGTTTATCTCTCAAACTCACTTTCGCCTCAAGGTGCCCGTGAGGGTTTTCACCAATAAGACTCTCTCATTTTTTATTTTTCTCAGCTCCCATCGCCTTACGGTGCCCATGAGGGTTTTCACCAATAAGACTCTCTCATTTTGATTTTCCTGCTTGGACCAGAGTGTTGCCCCTGATATGAATCGCTTCTACTTTCTCGACTTGGCATCCCTTGAAGACAGATTTGAAGGTCTTTCTTTGGATTGTAACGTGGGCTTTTGGATAAGGTTCGAATAAAATGGTGTCAAAGGCTCAAAACAATTCAAATGGGTTCAAAATTACAACTTTTGGAATCAGATTTGCTACAACAACCATAACTTCTGCCCCAGTTTCTTTGCTTGGGGACTTTTGGATTTTGTTTTGATGGGACCGAACCATGAGGCTTCCTATGTATCCTTAAAAGGAATCAGGTCAAACGTAGTTCATGTCATAAAAATTACTTTGTTATTGTGATTTTCTCTTTTCTCTTTCTTTTCTTTCTCTTTTTTTGCTTTCTCTTTCTCTGTTGTTGTTTTTCTTCTCTTTTTTTCTCTTTTCATTCTTTTCTTTCTCTCTTTCTCTTTTCTTTCTTTCTCTTTTTTTTTCTTCTTCCTTTACTTATCTTCTGCACTTGCATTTCTGAACTTCGCTACTGATTCAAAAGGGGGGGGGGGTCTGAAGGAAATACATAAGGCTCAAGGGGGCAACAAAGGATAATGTGTTTAGATAGTAGAACAAAATGCCTTCGTCATTTCAATCTTCAAAACATGCCAAGTACGAACAAATACAAGTTAAACAAAGAAATCATACATAATATCTTCTGACCACATCGGAATTGATGGCCATTTCTACACATTTTCCTTCTATATCTGTTAAATACAAAGCACCATTAGACAATACTCTTGTTACGACGAACGACCCCTGTTAGTTTGGGGCGAACTTGCCTTTTTCTTCAGCCTGATGAGGAAGAATGTGTTTCAATACTAACTGACCCACCTCAAACTTCTGTGGACGCACCTTCTTATTATATGCTCTTGCCATTCTCTGTTGGTACAACTGGCCATGACACACTGCTGCTAATCTTTTCTCATCAATCAAACTTAATTGTTCTAGGAGGGTTTTAATCCACTCATCATCGTCAATTTTGTCGTCTGCAACAATCCGAAGGGATGTAATTTCAATTTCCGCGGGTATCACTGCTTCCGTGCCATATACCAACAAATAAGGAGTTGCCCTTACTGAAGTACGAACAGTAGTGCGATAACCCAACAATGCAAAGGGCAGCTTCTCATGCCATTGCCTGGACCCTTCCACTATTTTCCGAAGTATCTTCTTTATGTTCTTGTTAGCTGCCTCGACTGCTCCATTCGCCTTGGGGCTATATGGGGTGGAATTGCGATGTGTAATCTTAAACTGTTCACACACCTCTTTCATCAGATGACTATTGAGGTTAGCCCCATAGTCTGTAATGATCACCTTTGGTATCCCAAACCGGCAAATGATATTTGAGTACACAAAATCAACCACCGCCTTCTTGGTTACAAACTTGAATGTTTTAGCCTCTACCCACTTGGTGGAATAGTCTATGGCCACCAGAATGAACCTGTGCCTGTTTGATGTTGATGGCTCAATTGGCCCAATGAAATCCATGCTCCACGCAACAAAAAGCCACGGTGCAGACATCGTGTGTAATTCAAATGGTGGAGAATGAATAAAATCTTCATGCACTTGGCACTGATGATATTTACGCACAAAACTGATACAATCTCGCTCCATAGTGAGCCAATAATAACCTGCTCGGAGAATCTTCTTTACCAGCACGTACCCACTCATGTGCGGTCCACATACTCCAGAATGTACTTCGGTCGTAATAGCTGTAGCCTGCCTAACATCTATGAATCTCAGCAGCCCAAGATCTGGAGTCCTTTTGTACAGAACCCCTCTGCTGAAGAAAAAATTGCTTGCCAACCGCCTAATTGTTCTCTTTTGATCACCTGTGGCTTGTACTGGATACACCCTATCCTGATGTATTCCTTGATATCATGAAACCAAGGCTCTCCATCGAGCTCTTCTTCCACCACATTGTAATAAGCATGTTGATCGTGGATCTGAATCTGCAAAGGGTCCATATAAGCCTTATCAAGATGGTACAACATTGATGCCAGAGTATCCAAAGCATCGGCAACCTGATTGTGAATCCTTGGAATATGCCTGAACTCTATTGATTGGAACCGTTGACAATGATCCTGTAAGAACTGTCGGTATGGTATGAGTTTTAAATCTCGTGTTTCCCATTCTCCCTGAATCTGGTGCACCAGGAGGTCCGAGTCACCTAAGACCAAGACTTCCTGGACACCCATATCCACAGCCATCCTCCAACCCAAAATGCTTGCCTCGTACTCAGCCAAGTTATTAGTACAATAGAACCGAAGCTGAGCCGTAACAGGGTAGTGATGCCCTGTTCCAGAAACAAGTACCGCTCCTATCCCAACGCCTTTCATGTTAGCAGCCCCATCGAAGAAAAGTTTCCATCATGGCTTTTCAATCTGTTCCAATTCATCAATGTGCATTACCTCTTCATCAGGGAAATAAGTCTTCAAAGGTTCGTATTCTTCATCCATAGGATTCTCAGCCAAATGGTCGGCCAATGCTTGTGCTTTCATCGTGGTCCGAGTCACGTAGACAATGTCAAATTCTGTGAGCAAGATCTACCACTTTGCGAGCCTTCCCGTGGGCATAGGCCTCTGGAAGATATACTTTAACGGATCTAAGCGAGAGATGAGGTATGTAGTATAAGATGACAAATAATGTTTCATCTTCTGGGCTACCCAAGTTAGGGCGCAACACGTCCTCTCAAGATGAGTGTACTTAACCTCGTAAGATGTGAACTTCTTGCTGAGATAATATATGGCCTGCTCCTTCCTGCCAGTGATGTCATGCTATCCCAACACACATCCAAATGAATTGTCCAAGACCGTCAAATACACAATCAAAGGTCTTCGTGGTTCTGGCGGGACCAACACAGGTGGGTTTGATAAGTTCCCTTTTATCTTATCAAATGCTTCCTGACATTCATCTGTCCACTTGACCGCAACATCTTTCTTTGACAGTTTGAAGATAGGCTCACAAGTTGTCGTGACCTGAGCAATAAACCTCCTGATGTAATTCAATTTCCCCAACAGACTCATCACCTCAGTCTTGTTCTTTGGGGGTGGTAATTCCTGGATAGCTTTGATCTTTGACAGGTCTAATTCAATACCTCGGTGGCTGACTATGAATCCCAACAACTTTCTAGACGGAACACCGAACACACATTTTGTAGGATTGAGCTTGAGATTGTACCTGCGAAGCCTTTGGAAGAACTTTCTCAGATCTCTGACATGGTCAGACTGCTTTCTAGTCTTTACAATCACATCATCCACATAAACCTCGATCTCCCTGTGTATCTTGTCATGGAATATGGTCGTCATCGCCCTCATGTAGGTTGCCCCAACATTTTTGAAACCAAATGGCATGACCCGATAGTAGTACATTCCCCATGGGTGATGAATGCCGTCTTTTCTGCGTCCTACTCATCCACTAAGATCTGGTGGTAGCCCGCATAACAATCCACAAAATAACCAATCTCTTGTTTGGCACAATTATCGATCAATATATGGATGTTCGGCAATGGGAAGTTATCCTTAGGACTTGCCTTGTTGAGATCTCGATAATCAACACACACCTAGTCTTGCCATCCTTCTTCGGCACAGGCACAACATTGGCTAACCAGGTGGGATACCGGGTGACCCGAATGACTTTGGCCTCAAACTGTTTGGTGACCTCTTCCTTAATCTTCACACTCATATCAATTTTAAATTTCCTCAGCTTCTACTTGATAGGGGGGAATGCGAGGCCAATGGGCAATTTGTGAACCACCAAGTCAGTGCTTAGACCCGACATGTCGTCATAGGACCATGCAAAAATATCTTTATACTCGAACAATGCTTTAATTGTCTCCTCTCTGAGTTGTGGTTCAAGATGGACACTTATTTTAGTTTCTCGGACATTACCTTGGTCCCCTAATTGATTGCTTCTGTATCACTAAGGTTAGGCCTGGGGTTTTCTTCAAAATGACTTAATTCTTTACTAATCACATCAAAGGCTTCATCCTCGTCATATTTCGATTCACCATGACACTCTATTTCTTGAATTACTATTTCAGAATTAGATTGGCTTTTGAGACTAGGCCGGAGGTTCCTCATGCATGTCATATCATTGAAGCCAACATAAAAAGAATTGTACAATGAAGAAAAGAAAACAAAAATAAAACTATCAGGAAGGGAGGAAAAGGGAAATTGCATTTCATTGAAATTAAAGATAACAAGGTTCATACATCCAAACGGACGAAATATAGAATCTGAATTACAACCCTGGAATAATCCAGATAAACTGAAAGAAAATCAAAGCAAACTACCAAAACTCCTTCCTCGTGGGGAGAGGAGTAGCTTCCCAATTGTTAATCTTTGCACTGGTCCCAACACATTGCACATCCACTTTACTCGAACCCTCTCCAGCCTCCAACACATTCACATTAACGAATAACCTCTCAAACTTTTCAATCAAATCTCCATCCATATCAACCACTGAACTGGGAACCATCATTACTAGGCGCTTTCTAGTACCAGTCCTGACAAATGATCTGGAAAGACACAGGACCAGTTTTGGAAGGTCCCATGCCCTCTGTTTCATTTTCCTGGCTCTTCTTATGTCTGCGACTGTGGGCTTGAATCCCAAACCAAATGTATCCAAGTTTTTAGGAAGAGAAACTGGTTGTACGATACCTTACAGAGATGCACCCAAACCCTTGCTCAGTACAAAACCATTTTTCAACATTTCAATGGCTACCATGATTGATGCAGCAGCTACCCTTGGAGTTGGCACGCACTTCCCTTATGGGATTCTTTATACCAATACCGTGTCAAAAACCTGATAAACCCATGGCCCCTTGTCCTTTTGAACCTCTATGAGCGGAACAATGGCATCACTGGGAACACACAAATTATCTTCGCTGTGCACAACAATTTCCTGTCGATCCCATTCAAACTTGACCATTTGATGCAGAGTAGATAGGAGCGCTTTGGCAACATGAATCCAAGGTCGACCTAACAGTAGATTGTAAGAAACAGCCACATCGAGCACCTGGAATTCCATGATAAACTCAACAATCCCTATTGTAAGCTCAAGCACTATGTCCACGACTAAATCTTTCCCTTCACCGTCGAATCCCCAAACGCAGATACTGCTCTTGTGAATTCTTCCATCATCCACCTTCAACTTGTTTAGAGTGGAGAGGGGTAAAATGTTCACGCTGGAACCATTGTCAACCAGTACCCGAGTAACCACAGAATCTTCGCATTTCACCGTCAGATAGAGGGCTCTATTGTGCTCAGTACCCTCCACAGGCAACTCATCATCAGAAAAAGTGTCTCTGTTTACCTAGAATATCTTGTTAGCTATCTTTTACAGGTTGTTTACTGAGATTTTGTCAGGAACGTGGGCCTCATTCAAGATCTTCATCAAAGATCGACGGTGCTCATCTAAATGGATCAATAATGACAATAATGAAATCTGAGCCGGTGTTTTCCTCAACTTCTCCACAATGGAATAGTCCTACACTTTCATATTTCTCAAGAACTCCTCTACCTCTTCCTCGGTCATAACTTTCTTTGCCAATACTGGGTTATCTTTGGGGATCTTAGCTTTCTCAACTCATCGGGGGCAAAGAATCTCCCCGATCGAGTCAAACCATGGGTATCACAAACTTCTTCTTTAACCTCTTTCCTCTTGTAAGTCACCGACACTCATTCATAATTCCACGAGATTGCCTTGTTGTTGACTATCAGTAATTGAGTTACCGGCTTGATAATGGCAGGATATGTGCGGGCACCTTCAACAACTACCACATGCTTGTTTGCCACTCCTGGAACAACCACTTTTGCTTTTCATGTTTCCCTGCAACGTCACTTGAAGACCATTTCTTGACCACCACAGATGGTTCACTCTTTGCCCCGTTCAACTTGATCACAGACTTTTCGCTTATTGACTTTTCAAATGGCCCGGCTTCACTGGACCGAATCATCCTTACAATTTGCGAAGGCTTCTTAGCCTCCCCTATCTTATGTACTATCTCAATCATATTTGTTTCATGATGAGCTGACAATGGGTTCTGGTTGATATTAGGTGCCTCCGGAGCTTGGACCTCAATCCGATTAGTATCAATGAGCTCTTGAATAGCTGTTTTCAATTGCCAACACTTCTCTGTATTGTGCCCCGGTGCACCGGAATAATATTCGCAACTCACAGAGTGATCAAAATTCCTTGGGGGAGGATTTGGCAATTTTGGCTCGATCGGACTCAGCATACCTAACTGTCTCAACCTGTGGAACAAACTGGTGTAGGATTCTCCTAATGGAGTGAAAGTCTTCTTCTTCTGCAACCTCTCATTCTTGGTGGCCTGATTGGGCTTGAAACTTGTTCCGGGGGGATTGGGGTTTCAGTAGGCTCTTGGGGGTGGATAGGTATTTTGTGGAACTGGGTAGGGGTTATGTGGAGTTGGCGCATGCCATTGCACGTTGGCAGGAGATTGAGGTTATATTTGTGCATGATGGACGGAAAATGGGGGTCTGGTGGTCGGTAATAGTGTTATGGTGGGCTATATGGAGTGTGGGGGTAAGTTTGGTGATAGGGCCGAGGCTGGTTATAGTAACATGAAGGGCCCCTGGATCCGACCCAAGCTCCTGGCTCAACTGTCGCAACATCCTCTTTCTTCTTTTTTCCAAGTACACCCCTAACACCGTTTTTAATGGCCTGGGTGGTCGCTTTGATTGCTGAATAACTCATGATCGTTTTGGTCTTGAGTCCATCCTCAACCATGCCTCCCATTTTTACAACCTCATTAAAGGACTTGCCCACTGCTGACACCAAATGACCAAAATAAGTGGGCTCCAAGGCCTTCAAGAAATAATCAACCATCTCACTTTCTTTTATTGGAGGATCAACCCTCGCGGGTTGCTCCCTCCAACGAAATCCATATTCCCTGAAACTCTCACCGGGCTTCTTCTCAAGCTTCGTCAATGACAGACGGTCAGGGATAATTTCAAGATTGTACTGAAAATGGCAGGCGAAGGCTTGGGCCAAATCGTCCCAAGCGTACCACCTGCTGTGATCTTGTCTGGTATACCATTCCAATGCCAATCCGCTCAGACTTTGGCTAAAATATGCCATCAGTAATTCATCTCTTCCGCTTGCCCCTCTCATCTTGTTACAAAATCCTCTTTAGTGTGCTACCAGGTCACTATGCCCGTCATACAGATCAAACTTGGGCATCTTGAACCCTGCTGGTAATTGAACAGCTGGAAATAGGCATAAATCTTTATAGGCCACACTTACTTAACCTCTCAACCCCCTTATATCTCTGAAGAATTGTTTCTTTTGACCTTTTTGATCATCTCCTCATGTTCGGGATTTTTAGGTGGCTTCTCGGTCTCTGTCGAGAGATAGAAATGAGGAGTGTAGGAATATGGTTCTGGAACATTGAAGGTAGGCTCGGGGGGTAATACTGGTTGTCGTGAGCCTGGAACAGAGGCTCACTAGAAGATCGTTGTAATGCAGTAGGTGGAGGTGCGACAAAGACGGGCGTGACTGGTGGAGGAGGGTATGGGACTTGTTTGGGCGGTGGAGCTTGGGAAGTATGGGAAGTGGTGCCATAGCATTGTTGGTAGAGGGGAAAGGCTGAAGACGAGTTCACAGTGGGAGGCTCCTAATGTTGGGCCGATGGTGGGATATAAGCAGGGTTGGCGGGATAAACCGGTGGTGAATGCCCATTTGCCCAGGCCTGGTACATTTTATCCATTTGCTGCTTTAACTTATACATCTCTTCCTTCATCGCATTAACATCCAATTCTTCCACCTCTTTTGACAGATCAACAATACTTGCCTCCAGTTCTTGGTTGGGTATGTTCAGCTTGTCTTTTGATCGGGTGTTGTAGGAGTGAGTTGCCAGAATGCCAATCAATTAACCACCTACCTGGACACAATATCAAAAACAACCTGGTTAGCGATTAGGGCTTTAACAGATTGGTAACCGCACATTTTAGGGAATGAATGCACCTAAGCAGTTAACCGTTTCTATTATGCATTTGATCGGCTGCTTGCATCATCCCGACTTTTCCATTTTCCATTTTCTTCTTTTTTGTTTCATCTTTTCACTCTTGCCTTTGCTTTCTCTTTGTTTTTATCCTCTCATTTCCCTCTTGTTTTTCCATTGTTTCTTTCTCTTGGTTTTCTCATTTTTTTCTCTCTTTTTCTTTTCTTTTTCTCTCTTGTTTTTCCTTTCTTCTCTTTTCTTTTAGGGTTACGGTCGAATCCTATGAAGATTGTCTATGTATCATGACCCCGCATGAATCAGACCGAGCATAGTTATGGGAGAGATAAAAATAAATAACAAAATATTTTGGGATTTTCAAATTTCATAAAAAAAAACACTATTACAAAGACTCAAAACTAATAGACTCGAAAGAAACTAACAAACTATGATGAAAGAACGAGATACAGTCTCTAAAATAAGCTATCATACTCCAACAAAATAAAATAGAGACTCAAAAATAGATAACAGACTCCCGAAGAAAGAAAATACGGACTCAAGTGAAAATCACAAATACATCAGTGCCTCCAACCCTGCCCTAGGAACACCAACCGGTCTTCCAGCGGGCCTGCTTGCCATGTCATCTTGGAGCCGATAGAGTTCTTACATTATTTGACGGATGAAGATCATTACAGTGGCGAAGGACATGGACCTAGTCATGTCCTCACACGCACTGCACTTCATGGTAATGTAGTCAGTAATCCTTCGAACTCTCTTTCTCACAATGCCCTTTTCTTGCAACAGATGGCCAATCTAACGGGATCTAGCCTCTAAGACCTGAGTGGCAGCATGATTTTGTTCTTGCAAGTGCCGCAGGTCCTCTTCCAACTGTTCCATTAAGGCGTAACAATGTCCTCTTTCAGTCTTCATAGTCACGTACCTTTTGAGTAAGGTTATAAATGATCCTTTCATCTTTCCTGCTTCGGCCTCGGTTCTCGGCTTCAATTTTCAACTGTCGAACCTAGGCTCTGAGAGCTTCATTTTCTCGCACCAATCTTCTCCTCTCACCCTTGGCCTCTTGTTCCTGTAAATCATTATTGAAGGTGACATTTCTCAACTCTTCTCACAAATCATGAATGGTGGCCTTATAATCCTTTTCCTTCTCCCATAGGCTAACCTCTCCTGAATTTTATCATCAAAGGCTTGAACATGAGGTCTTTTGGCAGGCCTCTCGGGCTTTGGCTCGTTATTTACACAAGACATTTTCTCAAACCAAGCAGCATAGTTTGGATCTACTTCCCCCTTGGCGATGTCTGGTACCTGGGTGCCATTATTTAGGTACCGAAAGCTATTCCAATCCTGTTGAACTACAGCCACAGGCAATGCAACTTCTGGATGTAACTCTATGACCTGGGTGCTTAGATCTTCATCTTCGTGCACAATCTGATACCTTCCCAATTGCCTCAAGACCCTCTGCGGTGCATATGGCTGAATACTCCTTACACCTATTAACCTCAGGTAGCCCTTGGTAGCAGTCATATATATGGCTTCTGTCCTTGGGAGCCATCCTATAGTCCACTCGACCTGACCTGCGTAAAGAACTTTCAAGTGGGAGACCTATGCTTCAAACCTTTCTGGTGCGTTGTAATCCTTTACCCTCTCCTCGTAGCTGGTGATGAAGTTACCCGGGCTCGAATCATAACTCATGAATCTGGGATGATGGCGAAGGTGCTTGATCAACCACATTTGTAGAAGGATGATGCAACCTTCAAAGAACTGAGCCCCTGCTTTGCATAAAGTCAATGCTCGATAAATATCCGCCAGCACCAATGGGGCACGTGTATGATCTTCCTTGGAAGTGAGGATTTGTTCAATTCTAGCCATACGAATGTCCACCGTCCCTTTCTCATTTGGAAAAACCATGATCCCCAAGAATGCCACAATAAATGCAAACCGACGATGAATTTGCCAAAGGCCCTTATCTTGTTTGTTGCTCAGACCCTTTTCATGCGTTTCAAAACCAGCAGAGTGCCCGAACCTGAAGTATAAGAAATGGAAAGCACAACACCCGTTGCTCACACGCTCTTTATTCGTCTGTTTACTAATATTCATGAGGTCAAAGAACTTGTGCACCGATGGAGCCCTTGGAAATATAAGTTGTTGCTTCCTCAAATCCCGTCCAAATTCAATGTACCCGACCATTTTGTCCAAAAGTAGGGGTGATCTCAAAATCCAAGAAATGAAAGACATTGTGGACAGGATCCCAGAAAGTTACCAAAGCTTTGATCAGACCTTCCCGTGGTTTGATCTCAAAAATGTTTATAAGAGCACCCAATTGCTTTTTCACCCATTTCTGACCATCTTCGTCTAGATCATTCCACCACATACACAAGTGCAACTGAGCCTGTTCCCTAACCACTTCTGGCAGATCCTGGATGGTATTCATTTGTTCCTGTGGAAGGAATGTTAAGGTCGACTCTAGTGGACCATGATTTCTTCCTCTATATACCAATTTTAGCCAAATGACTGTTTTTGCAAATGTGGCCCCCTCCCAATTTTACATGAATTTTGTGGCCGGAAAGGATTATTTTATGACACTTCACCAACTTGTCCGTTCTTTTATGAAAATAGCCTTTCGACAATTGAAAAATACTCTAAGGCTATCTCAGCAAGAACGATTTAAGACATTGCCAAAGTTGGATCAGCTTATTTTGACAAAAATCTAGATTGTATTCACTTGACCACTGACTCTCTTTTTCTTATTTTTTTCAAAAATAAGGCTGAACCTTATGTAGGTTGCCTATGTATCCTACGTCCGGTGAGAATCAGACTTGCGTAGTTCGGTCATTTTTGACACATTTGGAAGAACACAGTGTTTGACTCTTTTGAAATAACTCTTTTTGAAAAACTTTGGCAGAGTTTCGGGACGTTTTTCGAATACCGAGGTTTTCTTTAGAACCTGGCTTTATTTCCTTCCTTACATCACTCTTGGTTTTTCTTTTTGCTTTATTTTCCCTGGGCGGTCAGCATGCAAGCCAAAACAAATAAATGTTCACATAGCACATAGAATGTATCAAGATGGTCTGTCATTTCGGGTACACCTGTCCTAGACGGACACAACCCCTGTGTTGAGTCCCCTAAGTCAAATGCGCATGATGCAAACAAACATTCCTACTAGGGATCCGTCATGAAGCTGTGTTTTTCTAGGTTTAAATCCTGGGTTTTGGTCTGGACTTGGGGTACCCGAGCGGACCACTGGGGCCGAGGAGTGGGCGACGTACCAGGAGCACTGAAGTCTACCCGGCCATGTCGCTTACCCAGCCTCGTTCTATTTGGTATAATTTCTACAGAAAAAGCGGGCCACGCGAATGTGTGCACCATTTTCAGAAGACTCAGAAGGGTTGCGTAGTAAGACAGTTATATACAATTCAAACAATATTAAAGCGGTAAACAGATAGCATTTAACACAAGAGGTTCACAGAATATAGTAATATCAACAATAAATGAAGACAAGTAAAAAAAATCATTTAACAAACTCAAATTCTTGAACCCTGAACCAGAGATTCTGGATTCGGTTCCCCAGTAGAGTCGCCAGAGCTGTCATACCTCTTTCTTACTACACCCCGAAAGGGATATATGGAGTTTTTTCAACTTAATGTGACAATCGAGACGGGATTAATTATTGAATTCAGAGACGCCACTTGATAATTTATGGTGTCTCAAGTCACTGGTATAAATCCCGAATCGAGGAAAAGATTTACTTTGTTATACAGTCTGCGAACACAGAAATCCGGGTAAGGAATTATGTTAACCCGGGAGAAGGTATTAGGTATTCCCGAGTTTTGTGGTTCTAGCATGGCCGCTTTGACCATACTTGGCTTATTAAAACTGTTTAATTACTCATTTTGGAACCTATGTGCATTTACCCTTTACCGCCTCTAATTAAGACAATTATTTTGAAATGGGTCACACGTACGTGTGCCCATTTGTTTGGCATGTCAAAAATCGTGTCACGTGAACGTGTCCACAATTAATAATACTTTATTATTATTAAAGAAAATTTAGCCGAAGTTGCGCGAACGCATACTACGAATTAGTTTTTAGAATCATAATCATGTCACGCGAACGTGTCCACATCCATGATAGTATGTTAAACGTGCCTAAAACAAACTACGATCGTTTGTTATTCTTTATCTAAATCATGAAATTAATACGAGGTCCATGCAATTGTCATTTTTGTTTGGCATGGCGCACCTCGATACAATTAAAAGAGCTACACTTAATTAGGCCTAAGAGATATTTCTACTTACAAATGGTAGAAGAAAATTAAGGTATAACCATTTGCGGTACATGCTTGGGCTTCTTGATTACCTAAGACCAATTAGTTTGAGCTTCTACTCAAAGAAGTTGTTGAAGAGGAAAGCTGGGCTCAAAATAAACCCAGAAATGTGGCCAGGCAGGTTCTCCTCCAATTCGAAGTGGGCCGCAGGTCTAGGCCCAAACTTGAAGCATGTATATGAACCCAACATTCGTATAGACCTCAGGAATAACATCAGAATTAAGAACCAACCCATTTCTTTTATTAGTCACATATTATTGATTATTAGCAATATGGCAGATGTTCAACACTATGAAAAATAACAAATTAGAAAAATTGAACTCAACCAGTAGCAGAAATTCTATCAAGGCTAATATCCGGACAATTAAAATAGCTGTTGTAGGGCACTTTAAATAGTAATCTCACCAGAATAGATTCGAACCAAACAATCACACTTACGTAAAGCTAAAATTTGAGATAAACCCTAACTAGCTACCATGAAAACCAACTTATGGCTTGCACTAAGCAATTGCCATACGTTCCACATGACTTCATTCAAATTTCAAATCAACTTCCTCATATACCTCAATTACATGAGAAAAGACTATAACCCCTAATTCCAAAACTTGCATTCTATGATGATTCATCAAGAACAGAGGTGACTAATACATGGTCAACAGAAAACACTCAAACCCATGAAGGTTAAACAGCTAAACTATAACTTGTTCGGTATTATGAAACCAAGATTAAACTAAAACAAAGGTGAAAAGACATATCCAAATGGAATTAGCCAATTACAGGTTTCGATTACATCCTATTCATTGATAAATATACTAGTCGGAATCTTCCTAAAATTAAGTAGTACAGGCTGTGCACGAAATTGAGAGAAAGAGAAATGAAGCTTCAATAACAAACAAAATTAAATTTCATCACATTTTCAGATTCAAACTTCAAGCTACACTCAAGTGATGTGCATAGTGTTGAAAAATACCTGGAGATTTAAAGGGAACAAAGAAATAATGAATCAGTGGTTTTGCAGCAACGAAACAGTAGCAGAAATCAGTCCCAGCAAAACCAGCTCAAACCAAGAAAATGATACGCAACAATCAACAAAAAAAATTGACCAAAACTTTAACCAAACTCTTAAACCACCAAAATCAAACCATTTCAGCCCCACATATATCAGATATTATTTCAAGAATTCGACACTTGAGAAGTCACCAAAAAGATCAATGAAACAGTAACTTTTAGTGAAATTCTTAACCGTCCTTATATTTGGAATTCTCTACCCTTTTTTGTTTGAAAGGCAAGAAAATATGCCTTTATAGACTAGGAAGTAGGGCATCCAAAAAAAATCAAGTTTGCACTTTGCACCTTCTAAAATTTTTATTTTAGCCTAGGTGCCCTTAGTTTAATCTTCAGAAGTCAAAATAGCCCCCACCCCAGCTTCCTAGAAGCTTCCCTAGGTTGTTACGAAATATTCCCTATGCCAATTTTCCAAGCTACCCCTCAGACCCTCTAAAAATTACTTTAGATTACCAAATGGGTCAATTCAACCCAATGACTTAAACCCATACTAGATGAGTTGTTCTTGCACAAATGGGTCATATCCAACCCATAACCCAAACGACACAACTAGTGAAATGTAAGCCCATGCTGAGATGGTTTAAATGGTTAAAAATCTACACTAATTGATTTAGTAACTTGAAATAACTAACTGATGAGCCTAGAACTATATTACTGCTTAATTAACATAGAAAGAATTAACTAAGTTGGCAAACCAAACTAATTAACCAATCAAGATGGGACTCTCAATTAGCCATGCATCTAATCAAAACTTAAGAAAGAAACCAGAAGAAGAGAAAGAACAAAAAGAAAACAATAAAGGGAAAAGAAAATAAATGAAGATTAATTACAAACAAAAACAAATACCTTCTACAATTCGGACCAAGAAAACAAACAACTCAAATCTTCAACTCCTTGGATTCCTGGTTCAATCTGATATTAATCGCATGTTCTCACAGAGAACAAGTGAATAAAATCATTTTGGACCAACATCGTCCGCAGAATCTCGATTTTGACTCTTAGGGCTCAACTTGTGATTTAATATTCGAAGAGCCTTGTTAGGATTCGAGGGTAGTGGGTTGGGTATCTAGGATGAAGAGGTCATGGTGGTAACTTGGTGTTTATTTGGTGGGAAAATGAGTCGGCGCCGCCACCTCTAGGTGGTGGAAACTGGGGCGGCGATTTAGGGTTTCGTGGGGGTTCTCTGAGAGATGAAAGGTTGAGAGAGACAAGAACGGGGGGGGGGGGGTTACAGGGCATTTGGACAGTTTTATACCAAACGATCCTCAGTTAAGAACTGTTGGATCATTTAACCTAGACGGCTAGGATTTATTTCAACGAAACGGGGTCATTTGGACCGTTTTTTGGGGGGACCGGTTTTGGAGCGGGTCTAGGCCTGGGTTGGAGGGTATAACTGGGTATAGGATGTTTGGTTTGGGCTTGGGGACTTAGAATTAAAGAAGACCCAAAAAATCTAATTCAACTCTTTTCCCTTTAAAATTATTTCCTAATTCTCTTTTCCTTTTTTTAAAAAAAAAATTAGAATAAAAACATAAACTAAATCATAAGTCAAATTAATTCTACCACATTGAATTAATTAACTCTAGCTAATAATTACCACAATTAATTAAAAACCAACTTTAAGGAAAAAACTACCAAAATTTAAAAACTAAAATTGAAAAGTGTAAAAATAAGTAATTTTTGTGTTTTTTTCGTTTTTATGCAACAACTAATTTGCTAATTAATCTAACAAAAAATGTAAACTTAAATCCTACATGTATATGAAGCATATTTGTGTATTTTTCATGGATTAAACAAGATTAACATGCGCAGACAAATGCAAACAATTAATGAAAAAATGCTACAAAATTGAAAATAATGGGAAAAATTTATTTTTCTTGAATTTATAGGACTAATTCATATGGGGCAAAAATCACGTGCTCACACATGCCATCAAGTGTTTTCAACGTGTTGGTTATGCGGAGACCAACTATGTTCATCAACAATATAGTGTTTCCAAGTACATAAACACATATAGTGGTCAGTTGCAGCCAGTGGGTATTGGCCTCCGGAAACATTTAAAATGGTGTGTAACAAGTTCTATTTGCGTAAAATACATGTGAAGAAGAGAATGCGTATACGGAACCAAATGGATGTTAGTGATACCGTTTATGCGTGCAAATATGGTATATGCTCGCAAATAGGACACGACTGTCGTAAATGTTCTTCAGCTGGTTTGGGTGGCAAAACTAATAAAGCTCATGGTGAGTGTTTTTCTAGTATACCTAACTACCCATGAGTTGATGTTGTAATAATTGGTTGTTATGTCTATGTTTTAAGATTTATGAAATAAAATTATGCTTGTTAATTATGATTTGTACTTTCCCATTTTACCTATTTAAATAATAATTTAATAAAATTATCTGTATATTTAGTGTGGTTAAATATATAGTTTTGTGTGTCTTGTCTTGTCGAACTGAAAAAGCTGACTAGCTGACATAAAGTTGTCTTGTCAACATCATGATATTTTACACGCAAAATATAGCGCCATTAGATAGTACGCTATGTATTTAGCGTGGTTGAACACTACGTTATGTGTGTGTTGTCTTGTCGAACTGAAAAAGTTAACCAGCTGACATAAAGTTGTGTTGTCAATATCATGATATTTAACACGCAAAATATAGCGTACATAGTACGTTATGTATTTAGCGCGGTTAAACACTACATTATGTGGGTGTTGTCTCGCTTATAAATAACGAGCTCATTGTAGTTATTTTGTGTGCTCAAAATTTACTAAAAGGAAATATTTCATTAAAAGTAAAGTTTTTTTTACTGAAAGCAAATATTTCACAAATGGCTCAACCTCATCGTCCACCAAAGTGCTAGTGTGGAAAAGCATGCTTGATGCAAAATTATTGGGACGGTGGTGAAGTTGGACGCCGCTACTGGCACTGTATGAACCAGTTTTACAAGGTTCCCGGCGAACCTATTTGTGATTTTGAGGAATGGGTTGATGAACCATGTTATTAGGAAAGCTACAGAGAACAACTGAAGTATTTTCATAATGTGTGTTTAAGACAACGGGAACATGAAAAAGAAAGCAATAGAATTATTGCAGACTTGAGGGCGAAACTGAAGGAGGTGGGAGAAGAAAAATGGAAAACACAATGGAATTGTGAAGCACAAAAGGAACTTAAAAAAAAATATAAATAGGAACTTGTGGAGGTGAAGGCAAAACTGAAAGAGGTAGAAGAAGAAAAAGAACAACTGGAAGAATGATTTACGTGGTTGGAGCGGAGAATAAATGGAAACTGGGGCTAAACATTGGCATGT
The DNA here is from genome assembly GCF_000393655.2 of Nicotiana sylvestris. NCBI lineage: Eukaryota > Viridiplantae > Streptophyta > Magnoliopsida > Solanales > Solanaceae > Nicotiana > Nicotiana sylvestris. The sequence goes on from NC_091061.1 coordinate 96,709,318, forward strand.
ATGTGTTTAGTGTATTTTTCATATTTCATGTATTTTTATTATGTTGGCCTGCTATGTTTGTGTTTGTGCTATAGTAATGTTTTCCTTGTTTGTTGTACTAAATTTTATTTTTATTGAAGTGGAAGTTAAGTTTAAGTGCTTGTGTTGTTATATGAAACTATCAAACGAATGGGGAACTAAAAAAAGTAATGGGCATATTCGATTAAATATTGTTGTTAATGTATACAAAAATATTATTTACACCAAATAAAAAAAAGGAAGGCAGAATCAATGTGTCCCGCATCCAGTGTGTCTCAATGCATTCGCTGGCCTGAGGCGCATCCCTCCCGCCCGGGTGCGCTATCAGGATCATCATCATCAAGTCGTCTCCTTATAGCCGGATGCGGCACATGATGACATGTGTTGGTGGTGTTGTCAGGTCCAGTAGAAGGCTACATAATAATATGAAACTTAGTATAGAAAACTACATAACAATTCACAACAATTTATATTGTCTTACCATCATCGTGTCTGGATCCTGAATGTAGTCATCTGTCGCAGCATCGCATGAAGCCTTACAAAGAAAATTAATAAAGTTAAAGAAAATAAATAAGTTACAGTTAAAACAAATTCAAATTCAATACTAATAAACTTATACCTGTGCATGTGATGTGGAGCCATAACTCAATCGGCACCCCTATAAAAATCTCGGGTCGGTCGATCCTCATCAGTGGTAGATGGGCCTGGGAAGTATCTACCCCAATCCACTCCTTGAATATCCGAGCCCGTGATCAATAATTGACCCGATGGGGTCACCTACGATGGCACTGGAGTGCGATAAATTCGGCTGCTATAAGACGGCATGTCCGTCTCATGCATGCCACCTTCCATATCAACAACAACATCATCGGCAGGAGCCTCAACGCCCCCTTGATGGGGACCACCTTTTCTCCGCCCACGACTACGTCGTCCGGCACCACCAGCTCGTCGGATACCACGACCTTGCTGGTACTGTGCTGGGTCCATATAATCAGCGTCGTGTGCCAAACGCTGATCCGATCTGGCTCGCTGCAGTGTCTGGGCAGCCACATCCATGAATCGGCGACTATACTGCTGCATGGCCACAGGATCGTGGACATGACTCTGCATCTGCTGCCCCATATCATAGAAGGTATGCAATCCAATCGCCTGCACAAAGTAAAAAATATAAACTATATATTTGACACTAAATTACAGGTATATAATTAATAATAACAGAAAACATACCAGGGCCTCGTGTCTCCCGGCGTATGGGACGTACCGACCGTGTACCTGATGAACTGGGTTCCCGATAAAAAGTCGGGAAACAGTCTGGTACCATGCCATATAACGTTGAATAGGAAAGTGCTGCGGAGGTGGGGTCAAGTCCCCTCGCCTGTCCCAAGTACCCAACTGCTCGTCAAGCCATGCCATAAATGTGTCATCCGCCCTAGACCGATCATCCCTCTCATAATGTAAAGCAAGCCATGAAGGCAGACTCGGTATAGGCTGTGGCAGGCCAAACTGATGAAATACCCGCTCGGAGGCATGATGCTCGACTATATCGAGGCATATGAGCGGGACAAAAGCCCTCCAAATATGTTGGCCGAATGTGCATTACGTTGGCATGGTACCTATCACCTCATCGCTGTACGGCGTCCAGATGAACTATCAAATAAGAACACAAACCGTTAGTATGCACAACACAAAGTTAATCTATAACAGGTAAGTTAAGTTAGATATTCACCTATGCGTCCTCCAGCAGATCCAACACATCCCTGCAGAGGGGGAGATTATGATGGGCATCATACTCTCGTGCAAGAGTACGACGCATAACCCACCTACAGGCTAGAGGGAGATGCGGAATTTCTACATTAGCCGATAGCTGTGGTAGAGGTGGATGAAACTGCAGAGTTCGCTCCCTGGCCCAAACCTAACATACAAAGTTAACGTAAAGTATAAGATTAACTATAATTACGTAGAATTGTTACTAATGGACATATTATTTGAATATGTTATCACCTGTAGAAGCGGCAGAAAGCCACCAACGTCTCTCTGTGTGCCGATGCAAGCCCGACACATCTGCCTGTACAAATATGAGATGACAACACCACCACAGCTGTAGATGGCTGTATCCTCGAACCAGCCAATATGATGCAGAAAACGGAGGCTCACTAGGTTCCCCGAAGTATTCGGGAACAAGACCCCCCAAGTAGAAGGAGCAACAACAGCCTCGTATATCGCTGTACATCTACCTCCACTGACTCGTCAGTGATAGTATGTTGGATCTGCTCCAGGTGGTCTCTAATGGGGACCAACTGCATACGATTGGACCCAGACGCTACAGTCTCGTCCTCCGGCCTGAAACCCGGGAACATGTGCAGCATATCTCAATAAGACTGCCGCGAATAATATCTCATGGTCGCAGGCAGTAAAACTGGCATGCCATCAGCGGACAGGCCATATAAAATCTCAGCGTCCTGGAGTGTGATGGTGGCCTCGCCGATGGGCAGATGGAAAGTGTGCATCTCCGGTTGCCACCACTCAATCAAGGCCATGATCAAAGCTCAGTCGAGCTGTATCTGGCCAATCCTAATAATCCTATATAATCCCATCTCCTCCAGGTAATGGACTACGCGGGGATGTAGAACTCTATGACTCAAAAACTCCCACAATAGATCCACTCTCCTGGACCGGAAAGTCTGCGTAAGCAACTGTCCATCTCATATATACTCAGATCTATGCTGGGGCTGTAGGGCTAATAGACCAACGTCCGAGGGCCGGAATGTATAGTCGCATCCATGTCGTCAACTGTAAATTAAACAACATTAATTGTATTTTATTCTGTATATTAAATATTAAGTTTTTGAGACACACAATTTTTAGCGTTATACAAAAATTATAACTATGGGTTTTGGGCTCGATATTTTGAGGCCCAGTGGTACCAAACTATCATTAATAATTATGTGTTTGTTTTATAATTTAAATTCATATTTTTTAACAACTTAATTGTACAAATTATATATATATATATATATCTATGGGTTCCCGGATCGATATTTTGAGGCCCAGTGGCACCAAACTATCATTAATAATTATGTGTTTATTTTATAATTTAAATTCATATTTTTTAATAACTTAATTGTACAAATATATATAATTCATAACTTAATTATATATATATATATATATATATATATATATATATATATATATATATATATATATATATACGGGTTCCGGGCTCGATATTTTGAGGCTCAGTGGCACCAAATTAACATTAGTAATTATGTGTGTTGATACAATTATTAACTTAATTGTACAAAGTTTGCATTTTCAACTACCAGTATAAGATACTTAAACAAAAGGAATTCTAAGCTAAAATACTACACATTACTATGCTACAAGGCTCTAAATTTTACTACGCTAAAAGGGTCTAAATTTTACTACGCTAAAAAAGGTCTAGATTTTACTACGCTAAAAAATAATCTAAACTAAACATAAACAACAAATAAATTTAATTGCAAATAAAACACAAAAAAGCATGAAAACACATATATATAAATCACGATATTAACAGACAAATTTATTTGACAAATTTAATTTTTTTTATAAAACACTAATATTAAATCCAGATAAATTTAACATACTAGTTTCGAAAAAAAAAACATAAACCGAAATAGAACACATACAAATCAAATAATATGCATTATTATAAAAGTTTCAACTTAAAATAAACCGAAATACCTCGATTTAGAATTTTCGGAAAGCAAATAGATTGAAATTTTGAATCCGGAAGTCTGAATCAACAATAATATGAAGCTCTACTCGAATGTGGGACCTACGTTCTTCACCTTTTATGTGACGGGGGACACAAATTTTTTTTTTTAAAATGGTGGGGCAGCGGGTATGGGAGTGGGGGACCAAGAAGAAGAATATGTAAAATATTGAGGAAGAAGAAGCAGACTCGTCGTCTTGAAGAAGACGGCTCGACTTTTAAAAAATATATAGCACCGGGTATTTGGGCGCAATACCTGTTACTGTCAGCTTTTTATATATAGCGCCCAAATACTGGGCGCTATACATTAACGGCACAGTTAGCATTAATGTATAGCGCCCAGTATTTGGGTGCTATATATAAAAATGTCACTTTTTTTACACCTACTAAGGTGCTACTTGTCCAAAAGAACCACATTTTGGTTCCGGACTCCCCAATACTACCCTAGTACCTAAAATTGGGACATTCTCGAATTTCCCAAAATGGTTTCCAGATATGTGTTCCAGTTTCCAAGTACGTATCCCTGTTCACTCTAAATTGTCAAACATTAGGTTCTCGTTTGGCCATAGCTTTTGGCTATTTTTTTAATTTTTTTTAAAAATATTGTTTGATTGTGAATATTTATCTTTAAAATGGTAATAACAATTAGATTTGATTTTATGGTTCTAAAAATACATAATTTATTTTTATGCTAGTTGTTAGGCAGTAGATGCTAAGTATGAGACTAGAAAATAAGGTAAGAGCTTGAAAAATAGTATGCTATGCAAACCGAGTGGCCGAGAGTCGGGGTCTCGAGCTAGACTATATAGGGCCTTGGGGTCGAGTTAAGCGTTAGGCTGTGGATAGCCGATGAAGAACTTAACAGTTCTGAGAGCTTTAATGAGAGCTCTTTATGATCAATGATGAGTAGCAAATGGAGAACAATAAATGAAACGCAGTAAATGTAAGTAGTAAATCTGAGGAAAGACAATAGAGAGTGTTTAAGTTAGAGAACAGAGAATATTCTTGTTCTTGTATTCAAAATCATGTGTGCAAAAAATAACAAGGGTCCCATTTATGTAGGAGGGGGAATCCCAACATAGTACAGATGCATTTATTACAAAGATATGCGGCTGGTACAACCATTTAATGCCACGGTACGGACTCGTACTATTCTTATGGACTTGGTCGGCTCTAATCACTCACCTTGGGAATCTCCCACTAGTTCATCATAGCCACCGATTTGTACTACCCCGTGGTCGAGCTGTGCCTCGAGCCTTCTGGTTCATCAAACCTTGAGCTATGCCTCGAGCCTTCTGGCAACGAGCTATAGAATGCCATGATGACCCCAAAATCAGACTCTCCGATTTTAGCCATATACAGATAATCCCTGCGTTTCTTAAAGTAAAATGATAAGAAACGGTCTTGAATTCTTGCTTCTTTGATACTCCCATTATGACTTCAGTTCATCAGAGCATTAAATGTCATGACTCAAAAGGCTGCGCAGAGGTCTCTATAAACATGATTATTGAGAAGCCCACGAACCGTCATTGGTTCGACCTTTCCGCTCCTCAAACATCGCTCAAATGGCTTCTATAAATACTTCAACTTGTTTTGCCATTCACACTTTTACAACATCATGTTTTTTAGGGCTAAGTTCACTGCTTCCTCCACCCATCATCTTCATGTGCTTACTTCTTCATTCTTTTCCTTAGAAACCTTTTTTATAATTATGGCTAGAACCTCTAGAACGGTACCTCAGAAAGAGGGTGCCGCTTCCTCATCATGCCCGTCCAAGGGCAAACCAAAAATACCTCCGACTGTTGAGCAATGTACCCCTGACCACTTCGATACAGTTTCTGATTTTGCCATCGAAAATCCCCCTTCTACCCCAGGCCAAAGCGAGCCCGTATCTCGGTACATCAGCATAGTGACCGATACGCAGAGAGTGAAGAAAGACTGCCGATGGGGGGGCGACAGTTCAATTAGAGATCCCGAAGTTTGAGAAAAGCATAGTAGACTACAAAGCTGGCTTCCTCAGCGTATATACATATCCATTCACTCTAGGTCCTGTAGATCCTTTTTCCCCGAAGATAGATCCGTTGATTCTTGATTTTTGCCGAGAGTACCGATTGACACTCGGTCAAATCTATCCATATTTTTGGAGGATATTTTACATGCTCTAATTTATTTCCAATCAGGTCGAGGGAATGACCTTCACCCTTGATCACCTGGTCAGGTCGTATAGCCCTAATTTCTATCGAGGTTTGATCAAGCTTCATCCTCGATCTGTGAAGACGTTCTTTTCAACCATCAATGAGGAAAAGGACCGGGGGTGGATGCGCCGGTTTTTCAGAGTAAGGACATCGGACATTATCCCGGCTGATAGGATGCCATTCCCGGAGGAATGGAATATGCAGCATAAGTGTCCCTACTTCGAGTTCATTTTATTTCCCCTTCTTTCCCCTTCTTAAATGATCTTTTTTTAACTATGTAGCCACTGTTTGTTACCCCGCAGCGGTTCAAAACCTTTTGGGGTGGATTAGACAGCTAGACTTTGCCTTTCCTTACAGTGGGCGTTCTTGGCTTGATTTGGCTAAGACTCGATGGCAGGCTAAGAACCATGGTAAGTACTTCTTATTGTCATTGCCAAATTTCTTATGAGTATTCTTCGTGGTGATGAGTTTGATACATCATGCTTATGCAGGCCTCGGGGAGGGTGTGTCGATGAGACCGGCTCCCATGGGTAAAGAAGTAATCTCAAAACCCGGCAAGGGTAAGAAGAGGAAGAAGGAAGCTTCGACCGAGTCATCAATTAAGATCGACACCACGGTCTCGGCTTCGGCTGCTATGGAAAGTACACATACTGAAGATGAAGGTTATGATGATGATGATTGCCCTTTGGCACAAAGGGCAAGATAGGGTGAAGATGTTCTGCAGGCTACTGGGCGCAAAGCTGCCGAACCGGTAATGGTCGATGTGGACCTAACCCGTGCTGAGGAGACCCTTGAGGAGGGTTCGGGCGTAGTCCTCGAGCTTCAATTCGGACATGGAACGGTCCGTGTTGATGAAACCTTGGCTGTCGATTCTGGAGGGTCTGAACCCGTGCTGATGCCCTGGGTGGCTTTAAATTGGGCCCTTCATTTTCACTGGGGGAAATTAGGGTTGCCTAGGATACGGGTATTGCCGGTGTGGGGGCATCTCATGGAGAGGAAGATATGCTCGGGGACTACTTCATCGGCATCAACTTGGACACAAACCTGGATGCCCCCGTCGCTCTCGAAGAGGCTGAGAAGCTTCAACAGCAAGTAATATTCTCTACATACCATTTGCGCTTCAAGTTCTTACCTTGTCTTCTCAACTTTTCTTCTTTTGTTGTAGGTCAAGAAGTTGTGTGACCATGCCTTCTTTAAGCTCCAATACGAGCTTTCATGCCGTGAGAAGGAACTTGAGAAGCTCATCTCGGAGCTAAATAAGTCAGAGGCTTCCTCCGCCCGAAAGGAATAGGAGCTGGGTGAGCATCGGGCAAGCCTAAAGGGGGTGCACTAAGAAAGGACCAACTTTTCCGAGTAGGTAGCACGACATTCACGTGCTCATTCTTTTATTCTCATAACTTGATATTCATGATCTTATTTCGCCTTCGCAAATTGGGAAAAAGGATGCCCTGGTAGGGCAACTTTGGGAAGAGGTCGCAGCCAAGGTTGCAGAGATCCTCAAGCTAAAGAGGCAGAATGGGGTCGTGACCTCGGAAAAGGAGCTTCTACGGGGTGAGATGACCTCGGAATACTCAGAAAGAGGTCGCTGAACTATCTGTAGCCAAGGCTGAGGCTGTTGAAGATGCGTCCTCATACTAGAAGGATGCCGCTACTACAAATGCTCGAGCCAGAGAGATATCTAAGAAGGCCGAGCAGAAGTTGGCTCAGGCCATTGCTTATGCTCGTTTGCGAGCTTAGAGGCAGGCCATCGAGGAAGCAAATGATGAAGGTATCAATCTCCCTGCTGAGATCGAGAAAGCTAGAATCTTGGAGGAGAGATAAGTGTCTTCAAATACTTCAGATAAGGACTTTGGAAGTGATTCAAATGGAAGCTAGAATATCACGCCATCCTTTTTGCTTCTTCTTTTCTTCCTTTTGTGTATGGTCTCCTTGGGGAGTATTGTAAAGACATATTCTATAAATGAATTTTTGAGAATGCAAAGAGATCCTTTTATTCTAAGTCTTCCAATTTATTTTCTAGCACTTATGTAAATCTAGTCTGCTGAATCTTGATGTCGGCTATTTTAGAGTGCATCTCGAAGTAACCAAGATCCTCGAGATCGGGCACTATCTCGAGGCTAGGCCGTTAGCTCTTTTGGGGCCTATTTTGTAGTGGCAGAGATCCTCAAGATCGGGCACCATCTCAAGGCTAGACCAATGTTGATAGCCCCTTAAAGCTTATTTTCATTTTGACAGAGTTCCTCGAGATCGGGCAACATCTTGAGGTTTAGATTGTTATTGATTGCCCCATAGAGTCTATAGTTGTAATGACAGAGATCCTCGAGATCGGGCACCATATCGAGGCTGGATTGATACAGTAATCTTGACCCATCAAATGCCGTAAGGCGGTGTCATTCGTATGGCACGATTGTGATGTGAGCGGGGTGGTCCCACCAGTACACTTCCCCAAAAGTGGAAATGACATAGTCAAAATTAATTGGCCTTTAGGGTAGGCGGGCAGTCGTTGCTTGCTCTATATATACTTTGCTATTTTTGTAGAGCTTTTCCTCCTTACATCAGTGCTTCCATCACTTTAGTCCAAAGCTTTCATTTAAGTTTTCATCTCCTTCTTCTTGTTTCACTGTAGTTATGTCTTCTATGCCCAAATTTGTCCACCAAGAGGAGGAGAGTTCCGCCTCTGTTTCCAGCTCGGTCGGTGGTACACCACCGGCGTCCGGTGAGCTAACCTCAAGGTGCTTTGTCTCAAGAAGGGACATTTCGTTAGATAGACCGCCCAACGTTTAGGGCCATCGGGAACATGCATCGAGGTTTATCTCACCAATAGGATAGGAACACCTCGAGACGGTTAGGAGAGACTGCGGATGGGGAGAAAAGGTGTAATTGCAGGCACCTTCCATGGAAGAGAGCATCATGACTCATGTAGAGGGCTTTTTGACCGTATACACGTACTCGTTTACATTGGGTCCTCTTGATAGAGTTGTGCTCGAGTTTTGCAAAAAATATCGGGTTACCCTGGCATAGGTTCACCCGTTATTTTAGAGGATAGTGTTGATGATAAGGTACTTTGCGAATAAAGTCGGGCTCAAGTTTACCCTCGGTCACCTCGTTAGATTGTACTGGCCTTTACATTATCAAGGCTTGATTGCTCTACAATTTCGATCCACCCGTCCCTTTATTGCCAGTACTGAAGAAGATGGGGACCGAGGGTGGATGAGTCGATTTGTCTGAGTCCGGACCGTTGACATTATACCCGTAGAGTTCCTGCCATTTCCCGAGAAATGGAATTTCACATCTAAGTGGTACACTTGAGCTTTTATCATTTTGTTTATGGTGGGGGTAGGCTCCATAAAGATGTTTTCCTTTCCTTCTCTACAACGATCCCGTGGTTGCCATATGAGGTCCCTGATCTGGCGGATTGGACTCGGAAACTGGCAGCTAGCTCAACTTTCGATGAGTGTAAGTAGAGAGATCTATCCAAAGGTAGATGGGAGGCCAAACACCACGGTACGGGTTGTGTGGCCTAATTTTTTGAAAGGTACTTTCTTTTTTGTGTATTAACTTCGTCACCGTAGGCATTGGAGAATTTTTTGAGATGAGACCGATCCCATTTGGAGAGGAGGAAGGATCATAGGCTTTGGGGCCGAGGAATGATAACAGAAGGAAGAAATCTTCGAATGACAAAGATGCTCATAGCGAGGAAAGCCCTGCTCGGAGGCTCAAAGGAGATGTATATACTGAGCTTGCAGCACCCGAGGCTTTCAGCCTCGGAAGAGTGGCTTATCCTTTGCCGCCGTATTCTCTTCCCGTCGAAGGTACTTCGAGGGATATAGACGTTTTGTTGTCTTCTTCTTTTCCCGTCGAAGGTACTTCGAGGGATACATGTGTTTTGTTGTCGTCTTCATCTCCTATCGAAGGTACTTCGAAGGATGTTCGAGGGAAGGGCCCGCCTAAATCAAGCGGGGTCTCGAGCGACCATGTCCCTACCAAGATCGATTTAACTGGGCAGGTGAGACTAGTCTAGTAGATGCACGCTCAACTTTTGAGGAGGCTCAGAGGCTTTGTTTTGTGGTGAGCTTTTGGTTGACTTTGTTGGTTTTTTGACTTTACATTTTCATTTTCTCATTGAACTCCCTTTTCATAGGCCGTTGACAAGCTCAAGTTCGAGCTGCTTTGCTGTCAAGCTAGATTGAGGAAATCCTTGGATAGGGAGAAATCCCTCAGGCTTCTTTGTGATAAAAGGGGAAAATAATTGAGGCACCTTCGCTACGAGGCGAATCAAAGCCTGAACTATGAAAGCCACCTCGAGAAACAGGTAACCTTTTCTCTAAGGGAATGCATGTTCTTCTTCTATCCTTAAAGATTAATATTTTGATACTTCAGTTGCAGAGCAAGATGGAGGACCTGGAACTCCTTTGGGGCAAAGTTGGCCAGGTCAAGTATGAGTTAAATAAACTAAGGGCTCAGATAGATGCCCTAGTTGTGGCCAAGAAGAATGCTTTGTCGAAGGCTTCTTCCCTCAAAGTGCAACTCCGGAATGCTCGTGAAAACATTTTGGTCCAGACAAATAGGATCGTAAGTCTAGAATCTGACCTTTTGAAGACGAAGTCCGAGGTCGTGGACACCCGGGATGATGCTGAAGCGATTCGAGCTAAGGCCGACAAGAAAGTGGCCATTTATTTAAAAGATGTTGCCGATGCTCGGGCTGTGTTGAGAGGGATTCCGATCGGGAGAGAAGAAGCAATGAATATGTCCGGTACAAATCTTGGAGGGAAACCCTCGAGGAGATCCATGCTAGGGGCTTCGATATCTCGGAAGAGATAGAATAGGCCAAGGTAGATGAATATGACTCTAAGTTCCTCGTATCTGATGCCGAGGATAATGATGGAGAGGCCGATGGGCCGCAGTCCCCAGGGGAAAGTAGAATAATCTTTTTTTTCTCATTCTGTGTATAGGGCTCTTAGAGAGCATTGCAAATGGAACTTTGTATTTTTTTCACATATACATATAAAAAGAAGCCTTCTTCTTGTTTCATGAATTTCTTTTTGCTTGTGTACGCCTTTCTTTGTCTCGAGTCTTGACGCTTGTTAGTGATTAGCCAGATTAATTGGCATTCCAGTAAGAACCCTTAGGTATACAAATCGGCCCCGGGGCTTGGTATGCTAGCCCGTAGGCTATTGCGTATTTGGTCGGTACGACCTCTAATTTGGGCTGGCGATAATGGCTCGTACACATTGGGTTGGTACGACCTTTAATTTATGCTGGCAATAGTGGCTCTTACGCACTGGGTCGGTACGACATTTAATTTAAGCCGGTGATAGTGGCTCCTATGCATTGGGTCCGTACGACCCTTAATTTAAGCTAGCGGCAGTGGCTTTTACGCATAGTTTTTGTGTTCGTCTAGATCTTACGCATAGAGTTCGTACGACCTCTCGTATTGATGAGCACCTCGGGAGGCTTTGCTCGATGGCTAAATTGTTTCGAAGCCTTTTTGTTGTTTGGAGCTGAAATGATTGAAGCTCTTTTGCCTATGCCAAGGGTAGCCTGGCTAACCGGTTCTTTTCGAAGTTTTTTCGTAGTAATTTAAGGCCTGTGATTTTATGGCGATGGTCGGGCGTCCTCGAGTCACGTTAGTTAGGCTGGTACAACCTAGTGACCGTAGTCATTGTATTTGGCCATAGCCTTTTAGTCCCCGAGTGAAGTAGCTTCGGCGTCTATACCGAGAGTATGCCTTTTTAGGGGTCTTACAAGTTCGAATATATAGCCTTAACTTTAAGATTGGGATTATGCCTTTTGTAGGGTCTTATAAATTTGAACATGCTTTACTTGAGGTCTTACAGATAGGTTACTTGGTACAAGTATAGTTTATGCATTACTTTAGGTCTTACAGGTAGGCTACTTGGTACAAGTATAGATCGCGCTTGGCTTGAGGTCTTACAAATTTGGGCACGCCCGTAGGTCTTATAGCGTTGAAATGCCTCATGGAGGTCTTATGAGCTCGAGATTACCCGCACGGGGTCATATGGCCTAGAATTTTTGATAGATCGATGGGGCGACAGTCCACTAGACATCGAGAGTTCTTGGCTCTGGAGCTGTTTTTTGATGTTGCCTCATTGAGGGCTTATGAGCTCGAGGTTTTCCGGCCCGGAGGTCTTACAACTTCGAGTGGATTTGGGTCGTTCCTTGTAAAAATAGCAAACTTCTTTGAAGCCCAAAGTGTTTTGATGGTAAAAATAAAAAAATACTCCTTGATTACTTGGTACAAGTATACATAGTCTTCGCCGCTTAGGGTTTGATTGTTCTATGCAGACACGGTTCTCCGGGAGATGACCTCCCGGGGGGATGCCCTTGAGTATTCGAGGTTGATTGAAGAGAAGACTTGAATACTTGATGAGTTCTCCTTAGGTAGCATATAGATGTTGCCTTGTTAAAAACCTTACCGGTAAAACCCTTCCTGGGAAAAAATCTGATCGAAGGAAAAGAGTGCAACGCATGCTTTATAACCTAAGATCTTCGAGCTGGAAGGTTCTTCGATTCTTCTTAACCGGATTCCTGCGCAAAGGTTAGTATAAAATGTAGATAAAAAGGGGACGGTTATACCTTAGCTGCAATGGCACTCGAGCCTCGATATGTTTCAACCGCTCTCTTCGGAGATGCGGTATAGTCCTTTGTTTGTTCACTCGGATGTGACCGAGGATGTAGCTTGTGATTGCTACTTTGTTTTTTGCTTATCCTTTGACTCCTTTGATATTGAAGATGTCGATATAGGTGCCATATCGTGCACTCCGAACATCTCCCTTGCAGCATGTTGCTCCCCGTATATTATTTTTATTCCGTACTTTATTGGAAACTTCATCATTTGATGAAGGGTTGATCGTACTACTCTCATGCAGTGTATTCATGGCCTTCCGAGCAAGGCATTGTATCTCATGTGTCCTTCAATAACATGAAACTTGGCATTTTGGGTTGTTCCAGCCATGTTTACCGGGAGGGTGATTTCCCCTTTAGTTGTTTTGCTCGCCATGTTGAATCCATTGAGGACTCGAGAGGAGAGCAAAATCTGGTCGAGCAGTCCAAGCTGCTCCACCACCCTCGACCTAATAATGTTAGCCGAGCTAAATGTATTAACAAGAAAAGAAATTACCAGTGCATCGTTGTGAGGCTGAGACATGGTCTCGATGTCCTCGCCGCTGAATGTGAGATCATCCTTGGGTATGTAACCTCGAGTTCGCTTTTCCCTGGTGATGGATATTTTTGTTCTTTTGATAGTGGGTTCCAGTGGGATGACAACTCCTCCAACAATCATGTGGATATTTTCATGTTCGCCTCTCTTTCCCGAAATTGATTTTTAGCTCGGTCGCTGAGGAACTCTTGGAAGTGCCATTTGCTAAGCAGTCGGGTTACTTCTTCTCGGAGCTATATGAAATCTTTGGTCCTATGACCGTGTGTGCCATGGAATTCACACACTAGGTTAGGGTTCCTCTAAGCGGATCTGATTGTACAGGCCTTGGCCACCTAGTGTCTTGGATTTTACCTATGGCTGATACGATTTCCGAAACATCAATGTTCAAGTTGTACTTAGATAACTGGGGTGCCTCAGTTGGTCCTGTGTATATGTCAAAACCGGCTCTGTTTACGAGTCCCCGAGGATCCTGACCTCGATCTGTCCTTCGGTCATTTCAGAGTATGTTATGCCTTGGGGCATTTCTTTGATCTTCAGTGTACGATTGGTACCTTTCCTTGTTTAGCTTTAGCTCATTTTCCACGAGCCTACTAGCATATACTGAGCTCGAGTGGGCTCCCAGTTGGTCGTCCTTGACCCTAATCTTCGATTGATATCGGTTGTGGACATCCGACCAAGTCACGGTGGAATATTCAACCAAGTTCTGCTTTAGTTGCTTTGGAAGCGAGATACAAAGTCCCGCAACATCCTTTTTTCTCTTTGTTTGATTTTGAAAACATCGGGCTTCCTTGTAGCAACCTTGATGGCACCGACGTGTGCCTTTATAAAAGAATCTACCAGCATGGCAAATGAGTTTATCGAGTTTAGGGATGGGTTGTAATACCACATCATGGCCCCTTTCGAAAGTGTTTCTCCGAATTTCTTTAACAGGACGGATTCGATACCATTGTCCTTCAAGTCAGTTCCCTTTACGACACAAGTGTAAGCAGTTACGTGCTCGTTGGGGTCCGAGGTCCCGTTGTACTTCGGGAGATCGAGCATTCTAAATTTCTTCTAGATAGGCTTCGGAGCCGCACTTGACGGGAATGGCTTTTGTAAAAATTTCTTTGAATCAACACCCTTCAGGATCGGGGGTGCGCTTGGGATCTGATCGACCCATGAATTGTAGGTCTCTGCCTTTTTCTTATTGGCTTCTATTTTCTTTATGCCCGATTCAATCCTCTTTGTGAGGTCCTCTAGCATCTTCGTAATAGCGGGGTCGGTTGCTGACACATTGTTGCTTGATCTTTTCGGTACCTGCTCAGCCCGAGGAGCCATTTCCGGTGCTGCTGTGCTTGGAGTTTTTTGGTGGCTTTGTAGTTGAGCAATCGCCAGCTGTTGTGCCTGTAACATCTCAAAAATAACGTGAAGGCTAACCTCTTGTTCCCCCTGAGCTGGGGTTTTCTGAGCTTCTTGTTGGTTTTCTTGACGTATACTCCTGTTAGTGTGGGAGCTTATATCAACATGTTGGGCGTTGCGGGAGATCACATCTACAGGAATCTATTCCGGTGCGTCCTCAGGGTTTCCTGGTGGTACATTGACGTCTAGAACAACTACACCATTCTCTCCATGGTCTTCAAGACCGTTGTTTTCATGTGCATTCACTGAGTTAGATATTTTGATCTGAAATCAAAGATTCTTGGGAAAGAAAAAGTGTAAAGAATAACATGTGTTTTTGGTAAACTAGCACGAAAACAATCACTATTATTTTTAGCCCTACGGTGGGTGCCAAACTATTTACCTTGAAAATGGTAATAACAATTAAATTTAATTTTGTGGTTCTATAAATACATGATTTATTTTTATGCTAGTTGTTGGGCAGTAGATGCTAAGTATGAGACTAAAAAATAAGGTAAGAGCTTGAAATATAATATGTTATGCAAACCGAGTGGCCGAGAGTCGGGGTCTCGAGCTAGACTATATGGGGCCTCGGGATAGAGCTGAGCGTTAGGCTGTGGACAGCCGATGAAGAACTAAATAGTTCTGAGAGCTTTAATGAGAGCTCTTTATGATCAATGATGAGTAGCAAATGGATAACAATAAATGAAATGCAATAAATGTAAGTAGTAAATCTGAGGAAAGACAATAGAGAATGTTTAAGTTAGAGAGCAGAGAATGTTCTTGTTCTTGTATTCAATATCATGTGTGCAAATAATAACAAGGGTCCCCTTTATATAGGACGGGGAATTCCAACATAGTACAGATGCATTTATTACAAAGATATGTGGCTGGTACAACCATTTAATGCCACAGTACGGGCTTGTACTATTCTTATGGACTTGGTCAACTCTAATCACTCGCCTTGGGAATCTCCTACTCGATCATCATAGCCACCGATTTGTACTACCTCGAGGTCGAGTTGTGTCTTGAGCCTTCTAGTTCATCAAACCTTGAGCTATGCCTCGAGCCTTCAGGCAACGAGCTACAGAATTCCATGATGACCCCAAAACCGGACTCTCTGATATTAGCCGCATACAGTGAAATAGGATTATTTTCTGACAAAATTTTGGAGAAAGTTTTCAAGTTCTCAAAAACTGGTTTAGAGTAAAAAAAATTTCCACTAACAAAACTTTAACTTTTCTTCTAATAAGATACATGCCCAAATACAACTTTAACTTTCAAAAATTATTTTTCAACACAACTTCAAAAATCCTTTTTTCAAGTTTCAACCAAATCTATATCCAAACGCTAAGTACAAGCGCATAACTCCCTCATACATGTACCAAAAGACAAGTTATTCCTCATGTCTACTTCTTTTCGAATTTAGTAATTTACTTTTAATGTAGGCTCTCGTTTATATTGGACAAAAAACTTAGTTTCATATCAAGTTTCTCCATGTTTAGCATAATTATGTATGACCAAGAAAACATCCCAATTATTTATATCTAGTATTGTTTTTTTTTCTCTATCAAATCTCCTTTCCATATATATATATACATACTCGAAAAACAAACTTTTCTTCAATTGAGATGTTTGCTAGCTAGTGAGCGGTTCTTTTGGACGAGAAGCAGGCAGGACCCTATGGGCAGACATCTCCCGTAAGTAAATAAGGAAAGAATGACCAACTACACCTGAAGCAGACGTAACCAAAAGAAAGCTTGTGACTTCACTCAAAGAATGGAAGGCTTGCAGACGTAACCAAATGGATGGAAGGCTCATGGGAGTCAAAAGAAAAAAGATGAAGAAGGAACTGCACTCAAAGAATGGAAAGACAAGTTGTGACTATTCTCGAATATATATATATATATATGAGTTGAAAGTTTCATCAATGTTGTTCCATAACTTTTTATCTCTTTTTAATAATATAGTTAATTTTAATTTGTCTTATTTATGTCCACATAGGTGATATTTATATGGGGTAAAATTAGTTAGCGATATGGATGAATGATGAGATGACACGTAGAACTAAAGACAAGTAGGATGTGAATAAGCAAATAGTTGGCACCAGATACAAGCATGTGACAGGTTCTGAGTGAATTTTGAAGGCATTAAAATCTAGAACAAAGATTTGAAAGGAAACCATCGGTTGGGAAATCCAACATTCAGTGAGAAGCCATTATAAAGAATCTCTTTATTTATAATCAACCGTTATGCAAACTTCAATGTCGGTTTTATTCTCATTCAAGAGGAGCTTGATTTGGAGATCTTGTCTCCATAATTAGAGCTATAAGTAGGAGAATTAGTTTCCATTGTAAGACGCGAAAAATCATTTGTACTCAAGGGCTACAATTTTCTCTCATACTATAAACTTCCCGCTTGTTTTTGTTTTTAATATTGTTCATATTATTGCTTCCGGATAAGCTCATCATATAACCATGCTTGTATTTCTTTAAGTTATTTTTATATTTTTGACTTTGTTCTTATTTATTTCATATTTTTGGATCAAGTTAATTCACGTGTCTATAGAAAGAAATCAACTTTTGGATGAACAGAACCAGCTTGCCAAGCGCCTCCTTGTTTCGAAAGCAAAAGCCTCCAAATTGAGCAAGCTCAAGGTTCGATTGCAGCAATCCGAGCAAGAAAGAAACCAATAAGCCGCTCAATTCAATGAAGATCTTAAGGAAGTGAAGGCCAAGTGGACTAAACTACATGATGTCATAACTGCAGCGGTCGAGCATGAGTCTACTTTTATGGAGAAAATCAATAACTTGGAAACAAACTTACACTTGAAAATGGAAGAAGCTAATGCCACCGAGGAGAAGAGATCCAAGATTGAAAAAAGGCTTAATGGGTCGTAGAGCAGAATCAACTTCATGCTTCAACCAATATTGAAATTTATTCCAAGATCAGTATTGTGAAAGCTAAAAATGACAAGCTCCAATCAAAAGTTTAGAAAATCCGAGCTAAACTCCAAAACCAAGAAGAATCGATCCTCATCGCGAGAACATATGCCATTTATCACATGAAGAGGAAGACTTTTGAGGAGACTAAAGAAGGCATTGCAAATATGGATGAATGCATTGCCAAAGCTCGTGAATTGGAGACAATTGCTCTCAAGAACCTCCCTGCTCGGCCCGTTACCTCTAAATCTTCGAACACTATCTCTGAGTATTCGAGGACCAAAGAGAAAGCTGAAGGAGAAGAAGATAAGGATGAAGGTCTTGAACAGGAAGCGGAACAACCTTCTCCTGAAAAGGAAAATGAAGACTCTTCTCTTTCTTCGGGCTCTATAAACAAAACTAACTGATGTATATATTTTTCTTATTTGTAACTACACCAAAATTTCTTATTGTGTTTTGCATTTTATGTAATAAAAAAAACTTTTTGCTTAGGTATTGTGCATGAAATATTCTTTTTTATTTAACTTGCAAAGCTCAGGAATTCTTTTTATATCCGATAACTTATGATCCCGGGTATTCACACTTCCAGAATCTACCCTTTGACTATGAGGGTTTCATAAGAGAGGGCTCTTATATATGTTGCTCTTGAATAGGAAGTCTCCTGTTCATTCTTGCACAAGAATTTAAAGTTTTAACTAACTTTTAAACGAAAAATAAATTAACTGAATAAGAAATAAGATAAAAAGAAATGGACATTGATTTATTCCTTCCATATCTAAAAGTACAGTTATATAAACATTCATTTGCTTAAGTAAATAAAGCTGCCAATGCATGTGGCTAACTTGTACAACATATTTATACAGGGCTGATCATGCAGTCCCTCGTCCTGATAAGACATAGACCCCGGTTCTAACAATCTTCAGTCTTCGCAACACTTTTAGTATTTTAGTAAACAATAGTTCCCCCAGAGGTTGGATGCTAAGTATGAGAATTCGAACAATAAAAATCTTGCTACCATCATTGAACCTTTCTTCCTAGTATACTTTACATTGCTGTCTCATTAAAAACCTTGCCAGAAAAATTCAATTGTGATAGAAACTGGTCAAAAGGAAAAAGAACGTAGCATATACTTTCAGAATCAGTAAATATCTTCAACAATAATATCTTTTGAGATGAATCACGTTTTAATTGCTTGGTAATTTAACTCCATCTTGATTGTCCAATTGATATGAACCTTTAACGATTATAGTTGAAATTCGGTAAAGTCCTTCCCATGTAGGTCCCAACTTCCCAGTGTTAACCTCTTGAGTGCTTTTAGTTACCTTTCTCAAAATTAAAATCTCCAAATTTGAAGTATCGAATATTTTCCATGCGGTTGTAATATCGTTTCATTCTTTGTTTTTGTGTCACTATTCTCACATAAGCCATATTTTGATGTTCCTCAAGCAAATCCAATTTAATTAGTATTGCTTCATTATTGGTTCCTTTTTTGATTTGGAATACATTATGGTCGATTTCTCAATTTCTACCGGGATCAAATCTTTCGCACCCTACATAAGTAAAAATGGTGTTTCACCCATGCTCAATTTTGCCATTGTTCGATGTGCCCACAGCACACCTGGTAGCTCATTTGGCCAATTACCTTTAATATCTTCTAACTTCTTTTTAAGATTTTGATTTATTATATTTTTGGTAGATTATGTTTGTCCATTAGCACTTGGATAGTACGGAGAAGATGTAATCCATTTCATCTTCAAACTTTCCAAACAATTTGCAACTTTGGAACCTATAAATTATGGCTCATCGTCACTAGAGATTTTTTCTGGTATTTCAAACTGACATATGATGTGATCCCATATCAAATCCATCGCTTCTCGCTATGCAACCTTTTTGTAAGCACCTATTTCAACCCATTTAGTGAAATAGCCAGTTAAAACATAAAGAAATCTTACCTTCCTGGGTCCTTGTGATAAGGGAAAAACTATGTCCATTTCTCATTTCATAAATGGCCAAGGTGATATCACCGAATGCAAATGTTCCACCTGTTGATGCACTAACTTAGCATGTCATTGACATTTATCACATTTTTTAACAAATGTCTTCGCATTTTGCTCTATCCGGGACCAGTAATATCCAACCCTAATCAATTTGAGAACAAACAAGTCTACACTGGAATGGTTGCCGCACACTCCTTCGTGAGCTTCCCTCATCAATCAGCTTCCGAAGTCCCTAAACATTGAGGCAATGGACTTTGAAATGACATCCTGTACAGTTGACCGTTAACAAGACAATAATGACCTACTTTAGTCCATAGTGCCCCGGGTGCTTTTGGATCTTTAGGCAATTTTCCAAGCCTTAAATACTCTATAAACTCATTCCTCCAATACCAAACTAGATTGATTGAATTTACTTCACAATATCCATCCATGTCCAATACCGAATACGGTAGTTGAACGACCGTACTGGAATAAGTTACTTTTATTTTCGTGGACGACTCCAAATTTTACAATGTGTCTTCCTCCACATTTGTTTCCCTCGGAATGTGTATAATTGACAATTTCCTGAATCAGGTAATTAATACTTGAACCTTATTCAAGTATTATTTCATGCGCTCCTCATTGGTGTCGAAAATTCCGTACACCTGGTTCACTAACAGTAGGGAGTCACACTTTATTTCAATTACTTCAGATCCTAGTCCTTGAGCTAGTTCAAGTCCTGCAACCAAAGCCTCGTACTCAGCTTCATTGTTAGTTAATGACACAGTTCGAATGGCTTGTCTTATGGTTTCTCCCGAAGGAGTGATTAATACTATCCCCACACCGGACCCTTTTCTATTGGAAGCCCCATCCATAAACAACGTCCAAACCTTTGATATTGTCCCTGATACCAATGTTGCTTCTTTAGCAGCTAAAAGAATTAGTCCCAGACTAAAGTCAGCCATGAAGTCGGCCATAACTTGTGACTTGATCGCATTACTGGGTTTGTATTCAATGTCGAATTCACTAACTTCGACAGTCCATTTAGCTAAATGACCCGATAATTTAGGATTATGAAGGACATTCCTCGAGGGAAAAGTTATCATAACGGTTATGGGACGACATTAAAATAAGGCCTAAGCTTATGAGAGGCGACTACGAGAGCTAGGTCCAACTTTTCAAGGTGCGGATAACGTGTATCCGCTCCTGGTAAATCGTTACTAACATAATAAACAAAAAATGTGTACCTTCCTCCTCTTAGACCAGAACAACACTTACCAGTACTTACAAAACTGCCAAATAGATCAACAATAGTTCACCTTCCTTCGATTTTAACAACAAATGAGGGCTGGAGATGTACCATTTCAAGTATTTCAATGCTTTTTATCATTCCGAAGTCCGCACAAAATTGTTCTTCTTTTTCAAAAATGAAAAAATGATGACTTTTCGCTGAAGACCTCGAGATAAAACCTTCTTAGGGCCGCCAGCTTGTCGGTCAACCTCTGTACTTCCTTCAGACTTATCAATTGGTCTGGGATATCCGCGATGGCTGTTATTTTATTAAGGTTTACTTTGATTCCTCTTTGAGAGACCAAAATCCCCAAGGACTTACCAGAACCAACTCCGATGGTGCACTTCTCCAAGTTAAGCTTCATGTAGTATTTTCTCAGAATGTCAAATATTTCTTGGAGATAAATCAAATGATCTCTTGCATTAAGAGAACTAACCAATATGTCATCAATATAAACCTCAATTGTCTTACCAATTTGTTGTTCAAATATCTTATTAACAAGCCTCTAGTAGGTGGCTCCGACATTCTTTAGCCCGAAAGACATCACATTATAGCAGTATGTGCCAAAATATGTTAGAAATAAGGTCTTTTATTGATCTTTCAGGTGCATCCTAAAAGTAGTAGTAATAACCAGGTTACCTCTTCTTCGACAAACTTATTTCTAACCACTGCTATTGATCATTTCTTCTACCTTACTGGAGGGAAGTAATGTGGTTCATTAGGTCATCACATCTCTATGTCATTACATTCAGTAGAAACCTTCGGCATGTGTTGGAAGTAAGATCTCTCCCTGGGTCATTACATTCATTAGGTTGAACTCGACCAGAACCTTTGTTGCCGGAACTATATTTCCGGTTAACTTTGTTTGCTACAGAACTCTCCATTATATGATATTGATTGAACTTCCTGGATCAACAAATATACGCTTAATTTTAAAATCTAAAACACTAAGAGATATTAACAAGGCATAATTGTGCGATAGAAGAAGTCCATCAGAATCCTCTTTTGTGAAGGTGATGTCATCTTCCGCAGCTTCTCGAATCCTCTTGCCAAGAGTTACTGATATCTTCGTCTTCTTTGTTGCTGTAATACCACCCTATTTACCTCATCACCACCAAATATTATGTTTATCATCATACGAGGTGACCCTGCAGCAGGTTTGGCTAGCTCCCCAATATCATTATTTTTCCCATAATTATCACACCATAAATTGGGATCTCTCTTACTATGATCTGATCGAATTGGTTTTGAAAACGTAGCCTCCTTAATGTTTATCGTAGCCAACACCAACTCTACTAAACAGATGTTAAAATTGTAGTCGGATGACTGGGGATACGTTGAGTCTCGGGAGCCCGACGCTTCTTTATCCTATAAAGTTCTGCTACTCCGACCATGATCCATTATTCTATAAGAAGTGTGACAACCCAAAATTCCAAAACATCATGATGGAGCCTAACACACTAGATAGACAAGCCGAAACATGATAACGAAGCCAACAGAATAATGAAAATTTGTAGAAACAAGCATAAATATGAGGTCTCAATACAAAAAAGTTACTAATACAAAGTAATCCCCCCTGTCGTGCCCCCTTTTTACCTTGCGGAGTCTGGGGTTCAACATCTATTGCGAACAACTCATTTCTTTTTGGGAATTGGGTATTTGAATTTGAATAGTCGCCACCTAAAAGATTTAAGGTGCGTTAGGGCACCTAAAGCAAATAACTCATGAAACCGGTTTGCATTACCAGAGACTTGGGTAAGGGCTCAAAATAACCTTGAGGGGAAGGTGTTAGGCACCCCTCGCGATCCATAATAGTGGGTTCTGGGCGAACTCGGATTATGTGAATTAGTCATTTAACAGATAAGCAGTCTAAGCACACATATAAGATAAAGGAGATCTCTAAGAACACATAGATAAGATGAGGGAAGTCCTAGTTTTGTTAGCCTATAGGATCACATCTGTACAATACCCGGTAATTCTTCCTCAACTAGAGGGGTTACACGTGGCATTAGCGCACAAGTCATCGTATCCTTTACTATCCAATTACCCTCCCCTTGGTCAAAACCTTAAGCATTCTAGTAACCTTAAGATGTATCCTATACATGCATTACCCGACCCTTTACTTATATAGTCCCGGAGGTATTTAGGATTTCTAGTTAAGGTGGATCTAGACTCTTCTATAGTAATTAAAAGGAGAAAACTCTAGGCGACAAATAAAACACGTAGGACTGGACCAAGGATAGAGCAGTTAAAAGGCTCACATTTTACCTCCACAAATATAGCAAGCAAGTGCACGCCTCAAACAGTAGATTTCAGATATTTCAGAGAGGTCCTAAAATAGGATATCTAGGTGAGCATGACAAGTAGATAATATGCAGCATTGTGTTAAGGCAAAATGTTAAATGCCTAATCAGTTTGCCTACTGATTTTAAAACCTGTTGAATCTGGGCAGTCACAAGTAAGCAAAGCATAGTTCCACAGTTTTATTAACCTTGATTACCTATAGGCTTGACTAGGCATAGATTTGTAATACCCTATAAACATGCTATCTAAATGCAATCAGAATTCTGGGAATCAGTTTAAAACGGTTTGAGTTTATTAAGTCTTATAGGTATGTTGTCTAGGTGGGATAACTAATTTTAGACTTATAGATACTGGCAGCTAAATGCAGAAGTTGGTTTTAGAATCCTATAGGCATGTCATCTAAATGCAGCAATTAGTTTTAAAACATGCAGAAGACTGATTTAAACCTTGTTAATATGCAGAAACTGATCTTTTCAAACTTACAGGCAGGACGGGTTAATGGTAAGACCCCCTATAAGCATGGTATCTAAATAAACAATATTGTAACAACCTATAGGCATGGTATCTAAGCAAGAATCGCAGCAAACTTACAGACATATTATCTAGAATACAGGATCGATTTTTGAACCCTATAGGCATGATGTCTAAATGAGCAAACATTGTAACACTTATAGGCATGGTATCGAAATGAAAAATATTGTAACAACCTATAGGCATGGTATCTACCTTTTCCCAACAGGATATGTATAAGAATCCCTCCTTTTTACTAATTTCCCCATTATCTGTTTACAAAAATTATTATTACAGACCAACATTAAAAAATGAATTATAGAAGTGAAATTGCTAGAACTATAGGGAGCCTGAATATAGGCCCAAAAGATAACCTGGAAGACCAGGCCTTTAAACAGTCCAAAAATGCCACAACCTCATAGCGCATCTAATAGTATCCTAGTGTGTCAAAGTTCCCAAGGGCCTCAGGGACCCCGAGCAATGCTCACACCAAAAAATTTCAAAGTAACCCTTTGTGAGCGAGTTTTGGAAAGCCAACTCCGGTGTGTCAAAGTTCAGAGGAGCCTCATGGACTCCTAAGCAATGCTTACACTAGAGGGGCCAGACCCTAGGTGTTCTAAGAATTGGAGTTTTAAACAAGAGGTATTTTTTAAGAAAATAGTTTTGGATTCTCAGGAAGTAAGGAGCAAACAGGGCTATTTAATCATTGTAACTCAAGCCAAGGTCCCAGCAGTCAAATAGTATACAGAAACAAGGTAACTTAGAGTTTCAACTTAGTTAATTAATTGTCACTAGGTGAGCATTCGGTCCCATACAGAGGGGTAATAGGGCTAGGGAGTCATATTGGTCAGAGGTGAACATAAGATAGGAGGGATATGCTAGTGAAGAAGGAACAAGCATGTGTCTGGAAACACAGAAGTCTCACTAAAGCAAGAATAAACAGCGGGACACACATGGGTTCAATCAGACAGAGGTAGACATGTTATTGCAGTTAACATAGAAGTAAACAAGTTGTTTCAGTAGACACATAGGTTCGATTAAGACAGAAGTAGGCATGTTATTATAAGGAAGCATATAGGTTAAGTTGAATAGGAGGAAACATGTAGTCTAATTGAATGGCAATATACATACTGATTGAGCATGAATCATATAGGTCTAGTTAAAGATAAACAAA